>NC_051155.1:159561479-159735083 GCF_013339745.2 Dermacentor silvarum | reverse complement strand
TTCTCTCCCTGACAATAGTATTGCACCGAGGCCGACGTTACTCGATCGGTTATGAACTTCAGTGTCGGCTCTGTCTCATCAAAAAGGGCAAGGTTGAAGAAGCTGCAGGACGTTTCCTTAACTCGTCAAAGGCGTCTTGTTGTTCGCTTTTCCACATGAAAGGTACATCTTCTCTTGTTAGTATTGTAAGGGGCGCAGCAATCTTTCAAATGCTGTCCTTGGTGTGTCATTGTTGTTGCCTTCTTATATATGATTTATAATAATCGGGCCCCTCAGTTCCCTTCTTCTCGCTGTATATATATATCTATATATATATATATATATATACCGATAGAGAGATACCTGTGTATCTCATAAAGAACGTCGCAGATTCGTCCGCAACGTCAGGCATCGATTGCGATACAAATTAGTAGACATCTATACGATGTCAGGATAATAGTTTTGTCGGCCACATAAACTTGTAAGCATTCGATTACTAACTAATTAACAAGCACAGTGTCAATCTGCAGTTAGGAAGCGCGGACAGCAGCAGCGAGAAAATTGACCTTCTTGCATTCTGATGCAGAAGCAAGACCCGTTATTCTTACAGTCATCGAAGTAAATATTCCTAGCTCGCGAAGCTATGTAAACTCTTTGTTGACTGCGCTCATGTGAGATTGCCACAGCACATCCTGGGCGGAACCAGAGCATCGGTACAGGCGCCTGCGTGAAATTGACTGGGCAAGACTTTGTGAGCAATGTCAAGCAAGCATGCTTAACCGGATTCGCCTGGGCGTCACCTTCACTCGACGATATGCACATCTTATTGGCCGTACGGACAGCCCGACTGTAAACGCTGCCAATTGTCTGAGACTCTTCACATCTGTTTTGCGGACCACGTATTACGCATCACAGCGGAAGACGCTGGCTTCGACGCTAGCAGACATGATGGCGAACATTGTCCGAAAGTAAAATTTTGACAGTACAGTGGCATCAATAGTTACAAGGCCTGTTCTGTACTATTTGAAGATCACGGACTAGACGCAATACTCGCATTCCTCTCCTGGTTTGCAGCGTAGGACGAATAGGCGTATGGGTGTCGCCTGGCGATGCTGGGGCTCTTTCTATCTGCAACGGCATATCGTATAGCCTTCCCCTCCCTCCCTCCCTCTCCTCCTCAAGCGTCGTTGTGGTCCATTGCATGAAGAATGAGACGTAAACAGCGCGGTAAAGGAAACATAAATCTAAAAAAAAACGTTGAATGCAGTGACGGTGAGACGTGTGAGAAGGGCGCAGGGTAAAGCGAACACAAAAAAACAAGTGCGAGATATGTGTATGAGTCATGTCAAAAAGAAGACGAGCAATCTAAATAGGTGACAACATTTTAACAGCGGAGCTGTTTAAGTGGCCTTTATTCACGTCAGTCGTCCACAAAAAATCTGGGTCAAGAAAAGGGGACAAGGGAACATACCCTTGTGAACTAGCGAAGCTGAGCCGGGCTAAGTCAAGGGAAGCTTGGTTGGGACAACTTAAGCTTAGGCAGTCATCGATAGCAATCGATTAGCCATTCAATAATCGATGAATAACTAATAAATTCCGGAAAATGCTGGGGATGACTTGGTAGTGCTTAACCTAGTCCAAACACGTAGTCAATCCCTTGCGATAGAAAATGTAAAGGAATATGACGTAGTAATGGATCGCTCGCCGTATAGATTAAGTTATTGCTCAGTAGCATGTACAAAATTCACAAAGAGGAACACGGACATTTTTAGTTAGGCTGAGGCTACTAGTAAAAGGTTTCTAGAAATCAGCAATTAAAAAAAATATATCCACTAGGCTGTATTGGAGACGTAGGCGCGGTAGGGTACGTGAAACGTCTTGTGCGTGCTGCAGGCAGTGTATGGGCACTAGTGTACAAAGTTACGTAACGAAATACACAGCCACATTTATTGACAAATTAGAAAGCTTACATGCCTAACCTAGTTAGAGCTAGTGGGAATCTCTTGTGGTCTAATCTTGCACTAGTGCTTACCCCCTATCATAGTGGACGCTAGAGCTGGCCATCATATCAGCCCTATAGCACTCGCCAGCGGCTTCCGTCGGCAAGCTCATGAAGCGTATGATTCTGATGCCTCTCGAATGGTACCTTGAACACCACAATATTTACCCTGACGTCCATCGATTGACAATGTCATCGATCTAGTGTCCTGTGTTCAGCAGCAAGAATCTTGCAAGCGATTATCTGTAGCACTCTTTCTTGACGTGAGAGGTGCTTACGACAAAGTTTCCCATCAAACCATCCTAGACGCACTTTTGACATTGGAAACTAGGAGGGCGACTATTTCGATGGAACCGAAACTACTTGGCACAAATGTCGTTGTTTGTAGGCACGAAGATGGTCCGACTACCGACCGCTACACATGCCGTGGCCGTACCTCAAGGCTGTGTTTAAGCCTCTTCTTTCAGCCTCGCGCTTCTTGGACTGGTCGATCCCTACCGAAAACAGTGAGTGTCTCCATCTGCACCGACATCTGCATCTAGGCATCAGCGGTGACTCGCCTGCAAGTTCGTGCAAGGCTACAGAAGGCAACAACACTGGTATCTGGATATCTTTGCACAGAAGGCCTAACCATCTCGACATAGAAATGTGCATTAGTCATTTTTACGCGAAAAGCAATGTCTGGTTACCCAGTGTGCATCAATGGCCAGTGTATCTCCTACAAGCGAAATCATCGGTTTTTAGGTGCCATTGTTGACCGGGACCTCTCCTGGAGACCTCAGCTTGCCCACTTGAAGAAGAAGCTCATGATCTCCGGTAAAACATGGGGATCATCAGTGGACTCCATGCTGCAGTACACCGAGCACTTTTTAACAAATTCCCACGCTACAGCTCTGCCGTGCTTGCTAAAACATGCAAGTCAAATCTTCGAGCCCTTCAGAGTGCACAGGCATTACGCGTTTGCCTCGGCCTTCCGCGGAGCGCCTCAAAAGTGGTAACAGTTATCATGGCAAAAGACCATCCGATCACGACTTACATGACCATCAACATGCTGAGGGCCCGTATTCGTCACGTTTCATGGATGCAATCTAGCTCTCTTGCGCGCCTGTCAGAACGACGATTACAGGCGTCATTCTCCAACGTGGTCAGCATTCATCGTGGCTCCCTACCATCGAGCTTCACACCCTCGGCACGTTCACCGTCAGTGATGTGGTGTTTAAAACAACCTGAAGTGCGCCTTTCCGTTCCATGATTAAGAAAGAGGACTGACCGGCCTACCTTGGCTTTGGAGCAAGCAGCTCTAGATTGCTTGCACAGCTATTTTGACCGAGTCAACATATATATAACGTCATTCGGAGGCTATCTAATGGTTCGAAAATTGAAGCTGACAGTTAGCACAAAAAGCGACATCAACCGCAGCAAAGAACGTTAGTCGAGAAAACACGGTGCACGACTTACAATCATTTAGTTAAAGAAAAACAACAACGAGAGAGTTTAAGAAACCTGCACATAACAGGGCTCTGTTGTTACAAATACCTTATAAAGAAAATAGTTGTAACGGCGGCTCCTTCTGCATGGGCCTACAGCATGCTCAACAGAGAACGAACGTATCTAATAAACAAAAGAGGAAAACGGCAGCAGGCCGCAGAGTTAATCACCATTTCTTGCGCAAGTAGCGCAGTGCCGCACCTTTTCATTCACATAACTTTCTCTGATGAAGTGTTAGCTTTCATTCCTTTCCTTTCCACCTGCTCGTCTCGCTCGCTGATAGCTACAGCCCGCTGTTAGCACAAAAGCCCCCACTGGCAATATTAGCCCTTTGTAGGTGCGGAAATGACTTTTCTCTATTTGGGATTCCTTACAGCTCCGGTCAGGTGGGCTTCTCTTTTCGGTTTGTGCTTGATGTCTAGCCAAGTGATTCCGCGACTCTCCGTATGGTTCATTTGCCAGAAATATACGGAAGCAGAACAAATATCAGCGCAGCTTCACGCGTGTAGGGTCATTTGACCGACTTTGCGCCACGTGTGTCATGCTTCATTTCTGATTTCCATCTCCTTCTGTATTCAGCGCGTGCATGCAGTAGTGAAAAAGTCATTATTGCTTGTGGCGGTGTTTGTATCTGTGAAGCAGAGCTATCCGCTTTTATTCTACGCTGAACACCTTACACGGCAAGACCCTTCAGTGCCTTTGTGCGTCGTGAGAGACTTAATTATGAAAAAGAAATCTTTTGATGTCGCCTTCAGGCAAAATGGAATGCTATTTTGCAATTAGCAGTCATTACTACAGAAAGATGGCGCTTTTGTAAGATTTCTTCCTCAGGTTTTTTACTGATTGAATGAAACTGAATGGAAAGTTAAGCTATGCAACATGCTGCAGCAAATCATGTGCCATGCGTCAGCCTCATTCACATAAAAGAACAAATGAAAGTAGAAATAGCGGCACGTAGTTGTATGAAGTTACACTTGCGTTAAAAGAAAGTTAATGATGTGTCACAATGGCACCTGAGATGTTTCTGCATGGTACACGCATAATAATCACATTGTGGCATGCGGAAAAGCTGCTGATCATTTCAGTAATGCTCCCAAGATGGCTCCATTTGCTTGCTTAGCGCTTGAACACGATTTGAAGACTTGTAGCCAAAGGCTTGTTCCAAATCTGAAATGCGCACTATCATACATAGGGAACGAAGAACAACGTGCTTTGCACGCATCATATGCCGGGCAGATCATTGTCCGAGGCAACGAGTAGTTCCTGGACCACGTGAGCAACCCGACAGAGTAAAGTGAGTACAACGCCGCGACTAGTCAATCTGAAAAGATGAGGCTAGGTCGGAATGAGGGAAATGCACAACTTCCACGAAACTATCCCTATATACTTCGCACAATATTCAGCGCTAGCTGTCGTTGTCGCCATTTTGCATTTTGCGCGAAAGTGCGAGTTTTCAACAATCAATCAATCAATCTTTATTTATTTTCCAGTAAAAGAAACAGAAACATGATGGTCATTTTGGGGCTAAAGCTACGATAGTAGCTTGACGGGCCCAAAGACCTTCATGCAACATCAACTTGGCACATGATCAAAACATGTAGTAGATATATATATGTGAGAAAACGATAGTAGTCATTGACTGCAGTATAAATAACTATGTTCATTTTTAGTGCACGTAAGTAATGACAGCAAATGGATATATGCGAGCAGAAAAACATGCGTTTCTGCAAAAAAGAAACATTTGGACATAGAAAAAAAAAGCATTTTACTTACAATCAATTTATCCATAATACAATGTCAACCATTGTACTGTCAGCATAATAATCATCGATAATTATAAGTGTGACGCGAACACAGCTGCGAAGCCTTTTATAATAGAAGACGCTTTATCACATGATTAGAAACTTCGTTGCCCGCAAGCTCAGTTCCGATTAGGCTGGTGAGCTTTCTCTTCACTTCTTATGCTACACTTATGTACGAACAACAAACAAGTATAAAGCACGATAAGGTTTCGTCACACGCCGGGAGTCATTTAGTTTTAAGTTCACAGTCGCACTTGCATGCATACTAAATGGTAAGTTGCTTCGAAGCAGGAATGTGTGCGAGGGCACCCCTCGTACCCAAGGCCACGTGTCAGAAGCGCACATTATGAATAAAGCAAAGCTACGACCAACTGCAATATCTTGAGAAGGAGAGAAATATTCCTGAAATAGAGAAAAGTCTCAGTTGCGCCCGCAAAGCGAAGCCTCGCTTGCGATAGCAAATTATCAGACAGCTTACAAAGTATGAATAGAAGAAGTTTTATCGGCCGTATCAACTTGCAAGCATTCGCCTGCTAAATTGAATTAACAAGCATAATGTAAACACGCAGAGCCAAACAGCGAACCCATCACGCTCGATGAGCGCAGACACTCGCTTTCGTGAGAAAGCGCTATAGCAGCAGTGAGCGAAGTAACCTTCGTGCTAGGTATCTCTGACGCAAACTAAGCGGCGAGAATGCAGCACGCACAAAGGTATGAGTCGTCCGCGCACCCAGACTCTGCCGCACAGCAGCGAGCGAAGTGACGTTCGTGCTGTATATCGCTTCAACGCAAAATGAGCGGTGAGAAGGCGCACGCACAAAGGTATCAACCTTCGAAGTGACTATACTTTGCCCTCAACGCAGATCTCTTTCAAGATCGGACACGTGCAGCAGCGGAACTACGCAGTTGTCGCGGGAGTACGACGCCGCCCCCCTCCCTTCTTTCCCCTCGGAACCTATAGCGCGCGACGGAATACGGCGCGCTTCCTTCCCGTTTTCCTCCAGCGCGCGCGCGAGATTTAGCCGTGATCATCGGCTCCCCTCGCACGCTTTCACTAGCACATACAGCACACGGCACGCGGCGATGGTGTTATCTCCCTTAGGACTTTATACGGAACATCACGGCGTTGGCGATCCCGATGCCCGAAATGCACCTGGACGGTCGATATAATCGTTATTGGAATAAAAAGTTTCAAGTGAAAGAATGTCCCGCGCGCAAAAAAAAAAAAAAAACGCGGGTCTAAAATCTTTAATGCTCAGATGCTCCGCTTTCGACGCGCGATCGAACTTATGTTCTACCACGCTTCGACAAAATCTACCGCATTATCTTGCAGAGGCCAGACAAAAGAATCAAACTCACCCGTTATATAACCATGTGATTTAAACTGAAAGAGACAGAACGTAAGCGAGCGCGGTAAGTATGCTTTGGTTTTGACAATGCGTGACAACAAGCACTGGACGTCAGTAATTGTTGATAATTACGGACCATCTAAATGATGAGGGAGTATTTCTAAACAATATTATTTGCATTATCGTGCATGTTTCGGTTGCGGAATTGATGTCGTTTGGTTCTGAAGACATACCCACTGTCTAAGGACACTAGGACTGTAGGAGTACTTTCGAAATATTTCTCCTCAGTATCTGTCACAAAAAGCATTGGTGTGTCACTCCGCATTGTCCCGCTTTGTGCGTACGGTGCTTTTTGGGAACATATTTAATGGGAAAACCTTGCCTTTCACAGCAAGTGACGCGAAGTATTTTATGATAATGCCCTAAAGATTCTGTGCTCATTTTTGGTTCACTTTCAATTTACTTGCTGCAATCACAAAGTCTCGTGAATACAGTATAATATAAAGAAATACGTGCCGAAGTGACACAGTGCAGAAAGACCTCTAGTGATTAATGGATAAAAAAGATGTGCAAGAAAGCAACAGGTAGCAGGTACAGAAGGCAAGATATAATGAAAGACTAAGGGAATGTTGCAAAACCCGTAATGTAAAAATAATATTAAATAAGAAAAAAAGCTGTTTTCTAGAAAAATGACAAACATGGGAAGATGAGTAGTTTAGAATGTTTATAATAATTTAACATAAGAACAAAATTAGTTTTCCCCTGAAACAGTTAAGCCAATACTACATAAGTGCGAAGGCTATAGACTTAGACGATGGCAATAATGTGGAGTTTTCCAGGGAAGTAGATAATATGTTCGATAATTTAATGCTGCTTGTCAAAGATAATTATGGCGGAGCTTAATTTAGAGCCTAATAATTCTTGATCACATCACATTTAATAATATTCGCTGCCTGTGGCGTTGTTAAAAGAAAGCGTGGTTATCTCTCCTGCTCAGTCTGTAAATATTTTCTTACTTTTGAAACGCATATGGTATACGCCTGTGGTATATTGCCTTCCAGTGTTAGGCGCACACTAAAAATATTCCCGAAGTTTTGCTTGTTAGCGCGGGTCGTGGCTCTCGGAGTTGTGCCAATCCGCAAAAACAAAAAAATTCCGCCCATGACGTGTGTCGAGTTTACTCCTCGTCTACAGCCAGTATCTCGAATGCCATCAGAGTGAAGGCCCTATGCTTAACAAACAAATTAAGGGGAGATGCTCCTGCCTTTGCTCAAAACACGCGAGGGAATTTTGAAGATGCTGCTGTGCATAAATGTGATAAGCATGGGTTGAACTGGTAACGTAGCCCATAGTTCCTAATAAAGTTTTCAAAGCAATAGAAATCTCACCGTGCGAGCTCCATGGTCTCTTGTTCATTCTTGTTCATCCGCTGCTGATATTAGTCACCAGCTGCAGCGAGCAATACATATGCGCTCGTTTGTTATTTATGCGAAGGGAAGGTAAGGGCAGTCGAGGATGGCAGACAATTCGGTGTGTAATGAAATTAGAAAATTTGCAGGCGCAAGTTATAATCAGCTAGCGCAAGATAGGGGTGATTGGTGATCGCTGGGACAGGCCTTTGTCCTGTAGTAGACATAAATATAGGCTGATGATGAAGGTGTTGTTATTTACAATAAAAGTGGCTTCTATGTAAGGAAAGAACGCCAAGCCACAGTTAGCCTTCATATCATGTTAAGTGATGCTAATGTCCGGTGCCCCATTTAAGTTTATTTGGGTTCATTGACAAAGCATTGCGCTATTCTTAACACGGAAGACCCCGAAAGCCCATCGTGGCTTTAGCTAAGCCAGTATTTCTTATCATTACAAAAGGAAATGAAAGCTTGCAAAACTGCTATCCCGTTGTGAAGTTTGTGTGTGTGCGTGTGAGGGCGTGCATGCGTGTGTGCATGCGTGCAAGCATGTGTGTGCGTGCATGTGTGTGCGTGCATGTGTGGGCGCGCGCGCGCATGCGCGCGCGTGTGTGTGTGTGTGTGTGTGTGTGTGTGTGGTGTGTGTGTGTGTGTGTGTGTGTGTGTGTGTGTGTGTGTGTGTGTGTGTGTGTGTGCGTATACTTTGTCATTAGGGATGCGTAATGGTTGTATGTTATGGTGTTTGCCTTGTTAAACAATGCGGTGCACTCTTTCAGTGTCAATCTTGCAGTTGTATGTTCCAGCTAGTCCCGTCGTCCGCAGGATTTTTATATGGTTTACAACGCAGTTTCTTTATTCGGGTGAGAGTTAACCAGCGATGAAAATATTTAGAAAAATCTTCGTCCACGCTCTCTTCATTTTCCCGTGACAGCAGTAAAACGCTCAAAATAGTGCTGGCTATTTCCATCAGTTTATCCGTCCGTCATTTTAATTAAGAGATCATTGCTGTCTTTAGGCCATAATTCTTATTGCATCGTCCTCATCAGGCGCCCTTCTCAGCCCTGGTTTCACCCTAGCCGGAAAGAAGAAAAAACAAAAAAGAAAAGACGTTTCCCACTGTAGAGAAGCTTTTAGAATATAAAATATCTAAAAGAACATCATCATCATCAGCCGCAGCAGCAGCAGCTGCCGCCGCCGCCTATAGTTATGTCTACTGCCGGATGAAACCTTCTCCCAGTGATCTGCAGTTACCCTCTAGAACAAAACTTTGAAGCGCCTCTGTGACAAAGCCATGTCCTGCGATAGAATATCTGCTTAACGCACACAATAAGACAGCGCCTACACAACACATGTTTCATCACTTTGACAAATTGGTGCTGTCTGCGTTTGCGCGCAATCGTTAAGCTCCGAGAAGAATAGGCTGCTTCGGTACAACAACGCAACGAAAGTTGCCACAAGTGCGACCAGTTTAACTTTTTACCTCTAACAGCGAATGTAACAAGCGTAAAAGAATGCGCGACACCTGTTGGCCAATGCATTCAACATAGGTAATGTTGAAAGCGCTCTATAATGCCAGCTCTTAAACGAAACCGCTTTTCAGCAGCGCCGATAGGGTTACGTCAGTTAGACAACTCGTTAGATGATAATCGCCCCTTTTGATCAGGGAACGGTTATACCAAAACTTAATGCATATCTTGATTTCGCAAGCGGTTAGCGAGCTCTGTATTTGCACAACGTTTGTTTAGCGAGTAGCCTAGGGAACGCCTAATAGCTGCGCCACTATTTATCATGCACCATTCATTGTCACAAGAGTTTGGAGAATTCTAAACCCATTCCTGTTTCTCCCTCAGCCATAGTTACCAAGATAAGTGTCTGCGTATTACTAGGCCCTTAAACAAGGTGCGTTCTTGGCATACTCATGTGACGAGATTTATCACAAGACCTACAAAAAAAAAAATACTGTGGCAAGTGTTTATGCTTACAATTTCCACTCCATAGAGGACTCACACTTGCATC
Source organism: Dermacentor silvarum (assembly GCF_013339745.2). Lineage (NCBI taxonomy): Eukaryota > Metazoa > Arthropoda > Arachnida > Ixodida > Ixodidae > Dermacentor > Dermacentor silvarum. The sequence goes on along the minus strand of NC_051155.1, from coordinate 159,725,041 downwards.
CATTACCGGAGGCTGAATCCTAGTTCTATAGTGCATTTAGACAATGCATGATGTTGTAATAAGGCCTTTATCAGTATTGCCTGTGGTGACAAATTGTTGTGAAACTTCCACAGCACAATCGCGCCTGATCGGCATTCCTCCCGTTCGGGTATTTGACCGATATGAAATTAGCAACACCACACAGCACTATGATGCACAAGGTTCTCGTGTTGACGGCGTCAATATCAAGGTGGCCCTGAGGATGTTGGAAAATATCTGATGCAAAGAAAGGGAACGCTGCAAACAATGTGTGTACAACCTTTATTGAGGCAGCTTTCGAAGTGCCAGATGGTTAAACGGCCCCACATTTCCTAGATGAGAATAGAATGACAATATGGCGCTTTGCTTAAAAAAACAACATGGATGCACAAAGATGACTCGCTAATATGTTCTGCAGTGTGTTTTAGAAGGAACACAAATGGAGGGCACACGCGCATGTTCTTTTAGAGTTCGAAAGGCCGGTTGACGACGTCTTATGTTTGTATCTCGTCATTCTAATAGTTACTTTAGCTTTGCGTTTAAGGAGAAACATCTGCGGCCACGTCGTCTAACTTTCTAAAAATCCCACATCGTTAACAAAAATATTGTCATAGATAACCAGCCAAACAGTAATATGAAAATACTGATCCCATTCGTGGACATTTTGAAAATTGAGACTTAACCCAGTTTGCGCGCGACACACACACACACACAAAAAAAACGGCTGAATTGTCTTATTTTGACACACGGTTGAATAATAGAACCAATTAGCTGTCGAAGGCTGATGAGGCTGCCATATCTTTATGTGAAAATGTTCAGTATTTTTATAGTACCTTCTATTCTGAGTAGAGCAACTTAACTATACGCCCATTCGGCACATCGCAATCACCGAGTTCTTTTTTCCTGCCAACTTGTGTGCGGCGATTGCGCTATATGCTAGCGCAACTACCTCACTGACCCGTTCGTTTGAACTTTAAAACCAAGCTTAGAGGCACCTATGTCGAAATGGAAGCCTCTTCAATCGAGCAGGACCATAGTAATCAGGCATTTGTGCATACAAAAGGAAAGGTAAATATTTATTTCACACTAACTCAAGATATTGCACGCTTACGGATGTCTAGCTGTGAAGATTTGTTTTCAGAAATTCCATAGTATCACATGTCATTGAGATTTCACGCCAGAAAGTGTCGCAGATGCGATGAATTCGATGGGTTTGCAAAACTTGAAGTACACTTTCTTTCTTTTTTCTTTTTTGTATTAAAACGAAAAGCGTTCTTTGCCTCTTTCGCCCACTTTCGTGGTCGGTGTTCAGAAGGTTGGACTTACGCTGGCGATACAAAGAAGCCAAAGCAAAGGGTGTGTGCACACAAGCCACATGCCGGGGGGGGGGGGGGGGGGGAAGGGGGGAGGCGGGCGGCATTCATCCTAGAACGGCAACTTCTTTGAGAACTGTCAAACGCACATATACTACCGCCGCTTAAGTGCTTTAGAACGTCCGTGTTCCCTGAGGAAATAACAAACGCTGCATATCCTCACTCCAACAATATATGCTGTCACGCACAACATTTCTAAAAAAAAGTGAAAACCTTCCTTTAAGTGTTCGGCTATTCGCTTACATTGAGAATAATCGTCGATGATTTCGGCACAACATTTGTTATGAGAACTCCATCATCAGTTTTGCGCGATGATAGCAATTCATTTATTAGCTAGCCCGTATTCTCTGACTACATCACCCGGTATCAGGAAACATCTCATATTTGCTGTTAATAACAATGTACAGTGATAAGGATTTACGTGTTTTCGTCATAAAAAAGTACGTTGCTTCGTCCTCTCAACTTTTGCACTTTTTTGTGGATAATTGACATGCCGGAGTAAGCTGAACGTTTTTTTTTATATTTACCCAGCGTAGAAGTCTCGCATAGCTCGTAATAGTTTACCTAGCTATTCATACATTTAATAGATATTAGTCTGGAGTATGTAGCTGAAGCAGAGGCAAGAAGTGTCCAAAGTTCACAACCAGTGCAGAACTGTAGAAGTGTTGCATTATCAAAACTGTGCGCAGTGTGTTGTTCTGTTTTTTTTTTTTTGTGTTGTTGTCAGTAAGATTGTCGAATGAGCCGGCATACAAAGATAACGTCGTAAACCAGGGGGCATTATTAGGATACTACAGCTGAAGTAATTGTTTAGTAAGACAGAATTGTGCCTGTGGTAGATGGTCACCACGAGTGTCTGAAGAGGTGCGGTGAAGGAGCACGTCTTTAATTATAAACTATAACTAGCCAAAAATTTTGCTTACACCTGTTACCATAAATTTAAATGAAACTGAGCTGTCCGTCGCCCTATCAAAACTTACTGTCAATAAATAATTTGCCGTTCAATTGTTTCTTTTATTTCACTGAACCTAAACCAAAAGGATTACTTAAACAGGAGCTCAATACTCATAATTTTTCTATCCTAAGCCTAACAAAGTGTTCTCAAAAGAGCAACCTTCTTTAGCAGTCTGAACTTCCAGACTATAGCATGGACCTTCTACTTCTCCACTCCAATATAGAGCACAGCTAGGAATCGACCTTGCACATAATCTATACCTTATGCACTTCACTCGCTTCATAGACCTCCTATTGACCCACGTCTACCAAGGCGAGTTCTTGCACGGTTTTATTTGTGCTTCTTCTCTGACGACCTGCAGCAATCGACTATTTGCTAAAAGACAGCCTGCACACATCATCGTTAAACCTCGTTACGTGGTTTCTTTAGCGCATCTTCCAAGGGTATATCGACCTGTACACTCTGTACACCATATAGCGGGCTTCGGTTTCCTTTAGTACTGCCGCCAGAAGTGACATGCGAGAAGCGCCGTGAACTCTCTCTTCTTACGCAGCCTACCAATTACGGCAGCCATCAGCCTGTCGCAGCTCAGGCACCGCCTATAGAGCTTGGTTCCGGCCGCCAGGCTCATCGTTCTCTGCCTGCGCTTCCGCAACCATATACAGGCTTCTATATACATGGTTTCCTATCGACCCCACGCCGTGCGAAACTCTTCACACTATGGATCCTCTCCCTCCACTGCAATCTCCCGCGAACGACCACCATCCGCACAAAGCCTGCGTTACGGCGACTTGCATTTACTGGTCTTCAGACGAACGCTGAAAAACATGCTTGTTCTGTTGACCAGAGGAAGGCAAAAAATGGAGGATGTTTACAAAACATTTCATTGTTTCATTCCAAGTTAAGCATGTCATTCCTATGAACCGTTGACTTGAATGTCTATAGTTGCCGCGGTTGGAAACGGTTAACGTTCAGACTATACAAAAAATTGGATCAGTATAACATGAACTTATTATAGTCTGGGCTTCATTAAAGTGACGCCAGCACGCGAACGCACGCCACGCGCCCAGTCCACATAAACAGCACGCCGTGCACTAAATGAACAAAAGAAATTAGTCCGCCTAAAAAGTGAGCTCCATTTGCTTGCGACGTAATTTGTTTTGTGTGTGTGAGCTGCTGTATTGCTTCTGGAGGGTTTTTTGAGGATTTTTATAGCAAGTGGTGACTGTAAGCAGGCTACATGTTAGCAATTCCACCTACCTTTGTGGGCCAGTACGTGGCTGAGCCATAGATCTAAGCATCATGTCACAAGTTCGACTCCCGGCGCGGCCAAAGTGCTCGTATTCCAATGGATGTAAAATGGCAAAAATTCTAGTTTACTGTGCTCTGCGTGCAATGAAAAAACAAATCGAGTGTTTCTGGAGACCGGTACTGTCGCCTCCTTCTTAACCACCTTGCAACTTCAGAATTTTAAACTGCACCATTTATAATATATTTAACGATGATGTAGCGTTTTGTATGTAGAAAAGCATAGGAAGCATAGTACCATATAGCAAATGGTATCCACATACGCAGAAAAGAAATTACTCAACCTTGAAAAACAAGAGAAAATAAATGAGTATTTATAGAGACAGCTGTCCGCGAACTGAGGTGAGCTGCCTATAACGAAGGCCCTAACTAATTTATTTTTCTAGAAAAGGCAAAACTTGTGAAAAATAAGCGGAATCATTGCATGCTATGAATTTCTGAAAAAAAAAACATTATGCAGAAGCAGCGCGCATGTCCGAATCTTTTTGGCGCGAAGCTATCGTGAAGCGCTTTATAAAATGGCACCCAACTAAATGCGATGCGCAGAAGGGTCTTTATTTTCATTTTATGCAATGCGAAATCTCTCTCATAATTTATGCCCCAGAATGGTCGCGACCTTAAAGTCATTAATTGTTTAGGTTAAAGCCCGATGCCGGTCGCACCAGTTGGAGTGGTTGCACACCGTGAGACGTCTCCGCAAGGATGTAACGAAGCCCAGGGCAAAAGCCATCTCTGTTATTTGTCCGGGAAAGAAAGGATGCCGAGAAAGAGAGGTATGTTCAGAGTTTTTTAAAGTATTTTTTGACATTAAGGATTTTTCTGTAAAGAAGCTTTGACCGTGAGACGCCTTTCGTCTTCGCATATGAGCTCTAAATACGGAGAGGCAGAAATATTTTACCGCTTCTAAGTTGCTCTGAAAAGATTAGTTAAGAAAAATGATTAATTACCGTTTTTATTAGGCCCTTATGGGAAGTTAGTTAAATGGCGAATTGGAAATCAGTGTCATTTTAATGCACCCTCATTTTTTTAGGATCTTGAAAGTTGCACCTAATTCCAGATTTTTATCATCGAATTTCGACAGTAAACCAAGCGTCGCGGGAGCCCAGAAAAGGCCGCCTCGCTAACATATCAGACTAACATACACATACCACTCCGTGACGACAATGACGAGGAAGACTGAAACTGAACTTCGGCACATATGTGCAACTGGCACATATGTGCCGCTGTATGTCGGTTCTGGATGTACCGCGGCATTCTGTCATTCAAACTTGGTCCCACACTTCTTTACGGAGCGTTGACATCTGACGCGTACCGGGACGCGCATCAGTCTATAGATATTGCCTGGATTTGGCCTTGAATTTTGATGAGGAATATCTGAAATTCTGTGCTACTTCATTGACTTCTAAAAAGTTAAATGTTATGCCATAAATTGTGACGCCCTACAAGTTTTCCATATAACCAACTGTCCTCAAATTATTAACAAAAATTAACACATTTCTTTCAAATAGTATTTTCATAATAACTTAAGCAGCAGCAAAGTATTTACGCCTCGCCGTAGAGCTCGTATGCGAAAACGACAGGCGTCTCAAACGACAGGCGATCGTCCTGTCTGCTTCTAGTCTTCAACTGTGTCCCTTCGCGGTATAAATTAGAAATACGTCACCGTACCAGCTCTCCCAGCTTTCCATTGAAACAACTGGTTTGCTACCCTGTACAAGGAAATTGTTTAGGGGCCACACGAAGTGTAAAAAGAAAAGCACAAACACAGAGAGACGAAAAAAAAACACACACAAACACATGAAAGGAAAGAACGTATGTATGTTTCCGTCGATTCTTAGATTTTCTGTGAGAGGATTCTCTTTGTTTGTCAGCTATATGACTTTCTTGTGATCTTTGTAGATTACCTGCTCAGATTTTATTTGGATAAAAAGACACCAGTAACACTTTCGTGGTTGCACACTGAAACGTAGTAACGCACTGAGCGCCGGTTTCCCACACATTTAAGGCACAATATTTACTCAGCATGAAAAAGTGCTACTTATCCCGCATAGATAGACGCAGATGGTGCCTTCCTACAAGTTCGTTACCGTAAAGAGGTAATAGCACCAACTAGTTGAGTATGCTGAAGGCCAGTAGCCTTGCACTGATTCAAGGGTGGTGAATGTCTTCCTTATAAAGCGACTCTCTTGAAAGACATTAAATGCTTACCGTTTATTCGCGGACGATCATATGTTCTACAGTGAAATTAAAGACCGTAACGATCAAGTTGCCCTCAATAATTCCCTGAAAAAGGTCGCCCAGTGGTGTCGAAACTGGCAGATGGTAGCTAACATTGAAAAAACGGGTCGCAATGACTGTAACTAAGAATAAATGTTAACTTTCACTCCCCTACGCATTAATGGCATAACCCTTCTAGCGGTAACTCAATACAAATACTTAGGAGTTTCAATACCGTGTGACCTTAGCTGGACAGCGCAAGCGCAACACATGTAAAGAAAAAACAATGAATATATATATATATATATATATATATAATATATATATATATATATTATTGTTCCTTAAACGAACTCTACGCAATGCTACTCGAGAAACCATGGAAGCACTTGTCATGCGTCACATTTAACAGACCAATCCCCTGGAATATGCGATCATAGTGTGGTTTTTGTTCACAAATACAAGCATTTCTTCTCTTGAGAGCGTCCAGCGCCAGGTGGTCAGATTCATGTTTAACCGCTACAAGCGAACTGATTTACCTACTAAGCTTCCGCATCACGGGGGCTTTGCTGATAAATCAGCAAAGATTTATCACCTCAAGTTGTTTTTTATCAATTGCTAAATGGTCAGTTACAAAACTAACTCCGTCGCTTCCGTTAACATAAAAGAAAAAGGAAAAGTGTGCCAAATTTAAAGCACGATTCAATGTGCAAAGAACATGTTTGTATTAAGAATACGTTTAGTTTTTCTTTTTTTCCTCACCTAATAAGGGAATGGAATGTGCTTGACCAATTTCATGTAGAGCAGCCCACATAAGAAAAGTTTGTAGAGGAAATTGACAAATGTATACTGCCTGCGCTCCCGCTAGTGCCAAAATTCTTGTGTGTCGTTGATTTTTAAGCACTTTTTCTCTATATTTTTTTTCTTTTGTTTATATCGAGAACTGTGTTTGTACCTGTATATTGTCTCTATTGTACACCCACTCCTGTAAAAATCCCGCTGACAGTATACCCAATTAAAAAAATAAATAACAGTCAGCCCTTCCACTGGGGTCGAGATGGAAGACCAGCGAAGCTGTACTAAGGTGGGAATTAAGTATTTCCAATTATGACTATTAAGATGGGATGGTGTAATTGGTTCTTTGAACTATTCCCGTCCCCCCAGGACCTTTCGCGCGACGGAAGTAGCGTTTGCTCTCCGCCGTGCGTTCGCTCCCCGTGAAAGTGCGCGTCTCTCGCACGCTTTCACTCGCAGATACAGCATACGGGCAATGAGTTTTTTTTCTACATCCGGACGCGACCATCGAAGATTGAGCCCTTATCAGCTCGCTTTAATAAAAGGACTGAAGCTTTTAGTTGACCATAATTCGTCTATTATATATAATAGATATAAAGTAGAAAGCAAGGTTAACTAGACGTACGTCTGGTTTGCTACCCTGCACTGGAAGAAAATTATATACGGACGAAAAAGATATCGAGGCGAAATAAAGAACATTAGTTGCACGCACACGTGAAAATTGTGTTGTGTGGAGTGATCGACACGGTGCGGTGAATGAATATAAACAAGAAGCAGACAACAAGTAGTGCGCGCGTGCTGGTTGAAAGACGACAATGTCAAAGACCATCCAGCGCGTGAACACGCGGCGCAAGAAAAAAAGAGAAAAAGGCATCCAATCACAAGAGACCACGAAGCTTTCAGCGGCCAAAGAGCAAACGAAGAATCGGCCAGAGCGGCAGAAAAGCGAGGCGCGCTGGCAGAAGAGGTCAAGTTCCAGGAAGCGACGCCAGGAGAAGGTCGGCCACCGGACCGGGAGTTGAAGACGGGCCGTCGGGTTCCAAACCCGAGCCACCAGGACTTCACCCGACCGGGGCCTCCTGCCATTCCGTTCCTGGGCGTCGCCACTCCACCCGATCGTGAACTGCTGCCCGAGGCTGCTGGCGGACTTATGCGCCCGTGTGCAGAATGTGAGCAGTCGGGCTACGGGCCCGAGTTCCACGCCGAGCGGCCTGGCCAGAACGCCGCCGCCGTCTGCCCTGCCGCCAAGCCGCCTGCCTTCCCTCTTCAAAACGGAGCTATCGCACTCTTGTTGGCCGTTCATCCGCCAAGACGCCTGCCTTCTCTCTCCAAGCCAGAGCTGCCGCGCTCTGGTAGCCTGCCCAATGGCCCAATACACCGACCTTTGGTGAGACGAATGCCACGTCTTTCATTGTTTTGTTGCCTCGCATCCTCTGCGAACTAGTACGCTCCCTCACACACGACCTCAGCCCGGACTTGCGTGCTATTCATACGATGAGTGTGCTATAAGTATTTTTTTGCCGTGATCTTTCTTTAGGTGTTTATTTTATGGGTTGCTTTTTTGTTTTGGTTTTATTAAAAGTTGGTCTGTGTTCTCCAACAAACGGCTTTGTCCTCAATTGGGTTCTCGGAGGCTCCGCCTCAAAGAATCGTCTGAATCATTAAACAAAAGAACCTGACATAACAAAGATGTGCAAGAAGTCTATACACGCTCACAGCGAACCGTTGACTTGAGGATTTGCAGGAATGTTCTCGTCGCTTTCTGCACCAGCAACGCACGGCCATGGTTCAAGAACCTTCATTTCTGAAATACCATGATTCCTGCTGAAGCCATATGGAAGCACTGGATGCAGGGCAATCTGTACATAGTCCAGTAGAGCTTCGTAAAAAGCATGCAAAGTACATCAGCCATGCATTGAATGTAGCATGACAAGGACTTGCTGGTGTTCTTTTGATAACTTCACTCGAGTTGGTGGGCAGTTCGTCATCAGGTACGCCTGCTGCCTTCACAAAGGAATGTGGACGGCGATGACGACGAAGAATACACGAGCGTGATTGTGCAATCTGCAACGTAACCAGCAAGAAATCGTCAAAGAGAAAAGAAACGCCGTAGAACCTCGTGGTGGGAGCATGGAAAGGAGAAAAGGGACGCTCCAGCTCACCGGCCTGCGAACGTTGCGGCGACCCCGAAAGCCTCGATCACCTTCTCTGTGCTTGCCCAGCGCTGGCACAGGACCGCTCAAAAGTCATCACTGCCTTACAGACAATAGGGTCTACCTGCTGCGACAACCAACGACCTCCTGTTCCCGTCGCCTCCCCACCTCCGAGCTCTCCATAGCATCTTGGAGTTTGTGGAGTAGAACGAGATCACTTCCCATCGGTAACCGCTCGCCCCCAGCAGGCCACCGCCTTCATCACCGGCCTCCTCCATGATCGCATGAGACTACTGCAGCTTCTCCTTCTCTTTTTACCTTCCTCACATAGTTATCTCCTACTTCCCCTTCCCCTGACGCTGCGCCGTGCTCCCTGTCGGGCAGCAGGATCAGGCGTCATTTTTATTAATAAATCAATACTACTGCTCTGCTCTCTCTCCCCCAGCTCGGCGAAGCTGCGGACGACGGAGTAATCATTATAGCGAGGTTCTAACCGCTCCGCTGTAAAAGCCGAGAGGGGAAGGCAGCAGTGGCGGAACCAGCAGCCCCATGGACGACGGGTCCGGGATCCTGCCCATGACTGGTGATCCTGAACCTGCAGCGCATTGTTTAAAGCATTCGGAGCGTCCAGTGGAGCACCAAACACACCCTATCTGCACTTGGCCTAGATGTCTGGTGTCCCATCGCAAATAACTGGTCCTGCCCCACCGTTTGACCACCAGGTCTACTCTTGGAATACCTCAGCCACAGTAAACACTCCACGCCTGCGTCGTTCCAGCCAAGGAAGTTCGACCATGCAACTAACTCAACTGTAGTGATGTGTGAACATTCGTACTTTATTCACAAACTGTGTGGACAAAGTCCGGACTTTAAAACAGAGTGGCTCTTTACAAATGAGGCTTGGAGATGACGATGACGGTGGTGACATTCGCATAATAGAAGTTTTGTGAGTCCTTAGTGAACGTTGGCGTTACCATTTTATTTGGTCCACCTTAACAGGTCAATTTCCCGCTTACAAATCTGGCGAAATATTGGCACACTCTTAGACTAAGCCTCATAGTGCCTATCATACTGAGACTGTTCTGAAGATATATGAAGTAGGTAATAAATGAATGATTAAATATAACTCCATTTATCTGCTCTGTGAGGAGTGAATCTGTAATAACTGTCACCTAAAGTGCGATGACACACTCTCAGCGTACCCTTTTATTGCAAGTAAAAGCTTACCATAACCTATTTCAGTGCAAGAAAAAACTTACTAAATAGAGTATTCAATACAAGATTTCTTACAGGAAAAACACCGTAGAATACGTTTTCCAGGAATTTTTTTTTTATTTGAGCGCAGTATAGCAAATATGTAGGCCTTTGTTACACACATAAGCCAGCACAACACCAGTTGCACACCGGAATTAAAGAGACTCAGAGAAGATCAGCTGCTTCGATCATTTTCATTTCAGCGGCTTCATTCTTTTCATTTTTCAAGGGGAGCCACATGTCACTCATGCTTCATGTCACTCATGCTTCATAATTTCCACGAGGACAGGTAAGCCTTTTTATTACTTCTCGTCCATGTGTCTTTCGAGCTTGGCTGTTTCTAAGTCAAGCCATCTCAGAATTATTTTTGTACCCTCACATTTTCAATGACACGCATTTGTTTTTATTTACGAAAGCTAGCTGACTCTTGTGCATTCATTAAATGGCATCTTTCGGAGAGGTATTATAGTTTCTTTAAACCAACAATATAGTTCTGATAGAAGACGCGTGCAGCTAAACGAAGGCAAATGTTATTGTTTCTTTTGTTTTTACTCAGGAGAACGCTTTCGCGTTCGTATACAAGTGTAATTAAACCAAAGGCAGTTGTCCTGCGGCTTTCTTAAACCAGTTTTTAAACAAGCCACTTACAATGGTATTTGTTTATTCTGCATACTGGTCCTTGAATTGTGCATTACCGGAAAGCCAATTGGCTGCTGTTTCCATTCCAAGCTCTACTGTCGACAGAGAAGAACATCGGAAGCCCACACTCTGAAATGTTCAGATACCTTGTGGTGTTTTATGTAAGCGTCACAAACTGTAAGGCTACTTTATAATTTGCTGCTGCATTTGCGCACTATATAGGACGACTCATTCGTATCTCAGTGCCTTTTGCTGAGTTGAAGGGGCACCATTGGCCCTCAGAGACCACAGAGTAACTAACTCATCCGGCCGCTAATGGGTTTTCCAACGTCGACGTATACGCACGAAGGGTCTGCTACGGCCGGATAGCCCGGAAGGCGTCCTAGCCCTTCCTGCACCACTTGTTCAGTGCTCGTTTCCACGTACGCTTTGCTGAGCAGTATGTGGCCTGGCAAGCAAGCGTTCCCCATTATGGCCCCTTCTCCACCTGCCTCCCTCACAGAAAGTGCGCATTTTGCATTAAATGACCCCCTGGCGTTCGTTACGGCATGTTCTCGTAATTAGGAACTGAATGAGCGCATCTGTAAAAAGGCGTTTTGCGCCTCCGCGTGATCTTCTTGCTCGCACTGGGCTGGGATAAAATGAGGTAACTTAGAACACAGGCAGAAAGTAGAGAAAAAAGAAAAAAAGGAGAACAAGCAGAAATATTGTCGGCGTGCTCTGGGGCATTGTCGCGTGCTAGTGGGCAAGAATAATTCATTTTTGCGTTTCTCGCTAACAACCCATACACTGCGGAGTAGCGTTTGGTTTACCCGCGTAATCTTAGAGAAACGGGAGGGGGGGGGGGGGGATTCATCAGGACTAAACTTTAGCACAAGTGCAGCGGTACTTGTTGCAACATTTCTAAAGTCGTAGTTGCAAATTAACAAACTGCAGTCTAAAGCATTCGGCCTCGTACCGTTCGATTCAGTGAGCGTGCCACGTAATTGCCTGATAGTACTAATTAGCCAGTCGCAATTTCGCTGCAGAATATCTTTAAGAGGTCGTCCACTGACCTCACGGTGTGGGCGAAAAGAGGGCTACAGGAATGACACACAGAGTTGAACGCGCACTGCGCGCAACTTTATCAGGGCCTCACTTGAGTGCAAAGCATTGTTTTACAGCATTTCTCAATGCAGCCAGCATACGCAGGCAATTGTAATTCGCACAAGCCTGGCTACGGTCGTGTGAAAGTGAGCTGTTTTACTTTCTATAGGTTTTTGGTTTTAGTTGTGTATACAGGGTAACGCGCATGCATTTTATAGGCGATGTAGATTCATCGACAGCAATCGCGAAAAGTAAAAATTGCCTCCACAAGTAGTTACAAAGAAAAACAACAACATTAGGGGTTTCTGTGAAGGTTTGACTCTTGAAGAGACCACAGGTTACCTCACAGTAACTCATCCACTTCCGCTGATCAAACCCGGGACAAGGGCCTATCCAGGGAAGTCACTCTACCATCCGAGCTAACCAGGAGGCTAGCCTATTGCAGAGTGAGGCCTAATTAATCGGCCACCCGAAGCACAGGAACACAGATTCTGTTTAATTAGTTCCGCGTAGGCCGACCTGCTAGCCCCCTGGCTAGCTCAGATGGCAGAGCAGACGCCCCGGAGTTCGTTAGTTCTGCGTTAGATCCCCGGAACAGGAGAAATTTTAACACGAAAGTGTTTTATGCCGGGTTTCCCGACTGATTTCCGGCAACGGATGTAACGAATGTGATAGTCGCCATCTAGGAGCGGTAAAGCGAAGCACTGCATTGTGACACTAACGAGCACCGTCAGGGAGCGCTTTGGTAGCCACAGCACAGCGGAGGGTTCAACGCGGTGTAGCCATAGAATAAACAACAAAATATAGCTTTGTGCATAGTTTCATACAATAATTATACAATAAATAATCATACAATAAAAACATCTATTGTCCGATTGCAACTCCAGAGTATGTGGCCCCATGTAGGCAGTTACCGCACATGGTTTGGCCATATATATATGTGGTCTCTGATTTGGCTTTCGCGTCGGATTAGCCTATGACGCCTCGTCGCCTATACAGATTGTGGCTTCAACATGCATCAGCAGTACTTCGCCTACTGCTTCGCTTGCGATGGCACCACCTAATACAACTGCTGCCCTGAGCGGCGCAGAAAGGCAACGACGTCGCTGGACGAATCTCGCTTTGCTCCGGCGAGAGACACTCCAGCGTGAAGCAGAACACCTTAGAGCGTTCGCGGCGCACAGTGCGTACTCTGCCACTCGAATTCCTGTCGCTGAGCTCGTCGCAGCTCGACTATAGTGTACTAGGTTAGTACACTATAGCTCAATTGGCTCCCCTAGCCCCTGCGGAGCCGGATCAGAATGGTCGCACCTTCGCCGATGCCACTCGCCAGCAGGACGGCGCTCACCAACAGGTCGCCGCGCGCAGATCAAACCTGCAACATGGTTGCCGACTCGCAAATCGTGCGCCTTTCCCTGCGGAGAACCCTGAGTTCACGAAGCAAACATGCAACAGCTTCTTCGAAGACATGTTTGACTTTCGTGTTCTACCGATCGCTATGAAAGAGGGATCAACCATAATTTTTTATTACGTTGCCCTTGCAACCTTATGTTATGGTCGGGCAGATACCAGTATTTCTTTCTTTCATAAGCCTTCTTCCATTTCGCAGGCTTTGACCGATCTGATTTGCGAATTCCAAAGCAGTTCTGCCGTTAATCTTTCTACAAAATCTGTACGCTTGTCTTTTTCTCCTTATCCATTCCCTCCTCTTCTAGCTTATATAGGCCTTCAGTGTATCTAATAAACTTGCATAATCAAACAATATAGTTTGTGTTGTGTGTCCTGCCATTCTGTCACAACACATAGCATTCCGCGCAAATCCTCACCCAAGCGAGGCAACTCTGAAGAGCTGGTCGCCTAGTTGGGGGGCTGCGTGTACCCGTCGTATGAATTGGTGGGTGCCCGGCGGGAGCGCCGAACCACGTACCTTCCGCAGCCTTGCAGGGCGCCTGGCCCACTAAGGCAAGGCTGGTGGTGTTAAGCGGCAATCGGCGCCGACGTTGACGTTGGTGTGAGCTCGCGTCTCATTGTGGAAAAAGTGACTCTTATTTCCGGACAAATGCTCCTGGAACCGAGCCACTTCGTACGATAGAGTTTCTCTCTCTTTCCTCTGCCAATGCGTTTCGAGGGAGGAGACGCGTGTGTGGCACCCAGATCTGTATCTGCCAGATATCGGCCTATGCACCTTACAGGTTGGGGAAGGAAAATGCAAGTTGTGCAAAAAGCCAAGTTGCAAAAGCCAAGTTGCTTCGAGTTGTCGATAAATTCGACTTCACCCTGCCATCTGCTAGCCGCCTGATTAGCGCAGATGGTAGAGCGGCTGCCTCGGAAAGGCGGTGGTCCCGGGTTCGAGTCTCGGACCAGGACGAATTCTTCTTCAACTGCGAGGCTTTTCTTTGGAGGAACCCGTATGGGTTTCCTCTGCAGCAATTGCTGCGATTGGGTGGATGTCTTATTTTCCCTTTAATTACTTCTCTCCAAGTAGCGGGTTTCTGCGGAACTATTACGTCAGTATTAAAGCAGTGAAAAAGCAAGCGGTCATTAGTTATCGCTTTTAGTCTAAAGGAAGCGTGTATTCTCCTGTAAAGCATCATACTCTGGTAATTAAGACGATTTCGTTTTTTCAGATACCACTAAGTAACCTTATCGGACCTTGCATTGTCTGGGGTGAAACAAGGCTCTTCATCTGCGACTGTGAGCAGGAAAGCATCGAGATCAGCGATGACATATCAATAGAAAAGACACTAGTAATCTGCCTAAGCCTTTATTATATGAAATATATAACATATTCGGCACCATATGGCCATTTTTGGGGCTTTCAATTATAAATCCAGAAACAAGCAACGGAATATCATGGGCGCAAACAAGATTTAAAAATTGTTTACTGCGTTGCGGATTTAAATCAAGGTCATACAGACTCAGGATTTCTGAGCGATCTGAGGATGTTTTAACTCTGTAACTTTTGTTTCTAAAAATCAACGTTTCATGCTATCCTATTTAGTTGGAATGAATACTATGAATAAATGATTTAATCCATCAAGAAATATGTGTCATATTTGTTTCTCTGCTTAGCATATTCGCCTTTATTTGAAAAAGAGGACAGTGAATTTGATCGGCTATTTTCAGCAAATGATCGGAAAAAGTGTGCAATAGCATGTTGATTTTAATGGGGTAACTGATGTCCTGACGTCCCTATCGTGCACGCGGCTAGCTATCTTCGAATGCGCGACGCCGCAGATCACAGTGCAGAGAGCATTGGTCCTTTTGTGCAAGGATATATCGAGGGGCTTGTTTACGTTTTGCATTCCTTGGCGTCATTGAAATGTGCCAGGGATTTGCAAAGCCCCTTCTTGGGGGATTAGTTTCAGTTTCACCGGTGGGAGTGTCTTGCGCAATCTCTCTGCAGCATATTCAGCTTCTACTTCACCAGCCTGCTGCCACTGCCATAGCGTCTTGGTCTGTTACAGTGTGCACCGGCAAAGCAGAAGACTACGAAGAGCTTGGTGAGCCAAGCTCGCTTCAGAGAAGCGACCAAAGTCGACAGGAGTCGGTGCTTCTTCACTGCCTCCCGCGGATGCAGAGATGGGGCGAGAGGGATGGGGCATGCTCCCCAACCCGTCCGCTTTCATCTTCGGGCACCGTTACCTCAGGCGCCGTCTGTAAGCGTGGAGAATGGTCACAGCATATTAAGCGTGTGAGTATGGGTCTTTATCACGCCTATAAGCGTGAGGAGAGGTTGCTGATCACCCCGAGTAGGCGTGATCGGTAAGCGTGGAGAAATATCACGCTTAGAATAAGTGTGTAGAAAACTGCAAACACAGGCTCAGATAAGCGTGGATTTTTTTAGAGTGTACCTACTTCAGTACTACACAAACATCCTGTCATTTTATATGATATATGTGACACGTACACACCGAGTCTATATGGCATAATGCAAATAATGAGATTTCAAAAATATAAGGTGCGCGCCCACCAGTAAAATTATTTAGACAGCAGCAAATATGACATCTAATTCTATCCATGCAGTTGCGTTGGGTCATATTTCAGTGGGGAGCTGTGTAGTACACGCGGGACAGTGGTGACGCCCCTATTGACGTTAACAATATTTTTAATATTTGTCAAACGTGTCGATGCCAACTGCACCATGGAGTCATAACTTTCCTACCACAATTCTTTACTTGAGTAGCAAGTGGTCACAACCACGCGTCCAAAAAAGAGGCGACAAAAATATTCCGCTAGATTTGAAGACTCTGATGACAAAAAAAAAAAAAAGCTTTCTCAGGCTGCCGCCAATTGACATGCTGCCTGGAATGGCGTCTTGCTTGGCATAAAATATTGTCACGAGACTGCGCGCAATGGGACAAAGACGACGTTGACCACTGGTGTGAAGAATACGACAATTGAAAATATTTTCTTTCCGCCATCTTGGCAGTGCTACAGCTCGCTGTAAATAGTTTATGAATATATTTTCATTTAGAGCGTTCCCCGTGGCAATATCAAAAGAAAAGAACACTAACGTACTCAGCAGCAGCACGTTTTCGAGTTATTTCGCTCGGAAACGTTTATTGAAAGCCATAAGCCTGAAGCCTGAAGCCACTACAAACCGCCGCTGTCACACTCCATCAACTTCCCCTTGGCAACACTAGTTTACAACCATAAAAAAATATATTACATCTACTGGTGGAAAAAGGCGGGCTCCGAAAACGTAAACGCGCTATTGCGAAAGCTAGGAGGTCGGGTTTAATTGGAAGTTCTCTAGATTTAAGCTTTTAATTTTTTGCACATTTAAACCCAGAGGTTTTCTCATGCAGAAGTCCAATAAACATCTTCATTGTACTTCTAAATACCGCACACTTTCTTTACTTTCTATACTGTAATTCGTTATACGGTGTCATTTATTTTGATACAAACTCGTTGGAAGAGGTACGTTGCCGTTGAAATTCATCTCTTCCTTCGTTTAACCTCCAGCAACGATATGCTTCGAGGAAGACGCCTACATTAAAGTACCGTGACTTCTATCTCATTCCACAAGTATATGAATGAGATGGAAGTCAAACTGAAGTGATTTTTTCCACTTTTTCTACGTACCGCTCAGAAAGTTTACCAGCAGCGGCCTGAATTATAGTCAAGCGTAAAAGCTGCGAAGTAACTAAATCAAAGAATAATGAAGGCCAAACACTCTACATGTATATTAACGGCTACCTTTGCTTTCGCGTAGTGAAATTTGCCTCAAGCATTTATTTGAACATAAGAATACAGGCGTGGCGTTATCCGCTCGCCTGGCCACTAGGAACGAAAGCATTGCCTTCAGGTGCTAGACATTGCACGAGGTAGGTCATGGGACTCCTGTGTTGGGGGAGGCGATGAAAGGTATTCAGCCTTTCAACTTCCGCTCCGACCAATCATACATATTCTCGATCCCACAGGGCAGTTACACTGCCAGTTCACCCCATATATATATATATATATATATATATATATATGTGTGTGTGTGTGTGTGTGTGTGTGTGTGTGTGTGTGTGTGTGTGTGTGTGTGTGTGTGTGTGTGTGTGTGTGTGTGTGTGTGTGTGTGTGTGTGTGTGTGTGGTGTGTGTGTGTGTGTGTGTGTGTGTGTGTGTGTGTGTGTGTGTGTGTGTGTGTGTGTGTGTGTGTGTGTGTGTGTGTGTGTGTTTTACCCCTCACACCTATTCAAGTCAATTTCAAGTGCCCATATATCGTTAATGTATACCCATATCGCGCTTATGCAGATCTTAGTTAGGCTTCATTGCTGCTCCATTTGCGTCGGTTTGATCATACGCTGTGTGGTTTGTAGTCATGCAAGGTTATGCATAGGGTGAGAATTAGTTCAATTATAAGACAATTACACCGCAACCTGGGTGTCATTGGAGAGTGCTTAGCTTAAACAGGCATTCGCGTGAAAAATTTGAACTTTTTTTTGTCTTGTAAATTATCTTCCTCTAAAAAGGTTTATGCATGCTTTCACTGAAATTTTGTATTACTTATTCTCCAGTTCATATGAGCGCCATCTCCACTGGGACTGTTAATTGGTGTTGAATATGTTGGATAGGAATGGTACTCCTACGAAGCAAAGGAGCTCAAATAACCTTTCGGCGGCACTAATTTTTTATAGGGAACATTTGCTTTCTGCAAGAGCCTTCAAGTACGTACCTGAACGAGTTCTGACGTTTGCTTTACTGACCTTGGGATAAGATTGTTTAAAATTCACAGAAACGGTTGAAGCGAATGTGACAGGCTCACACGAAATAACAGGGACAAGAGCAGTGAGAAAAGGCAGCGGCCTGAGCAACAAGTTTTTGAGAATCCCATCACCTAGCATAAATATGCAGATCATGTATCATGCAGATCTGTATATGCAGATCGTGCCGGAACACCGAGGAGCTGTCACTTCAATTGATACAAGAACAGCAGGTCTCAGAGGCGAAAATTCACCACGCTTCTCTCACCTCTTGATCGTTTTTTGGTCCCTGAATATTAATTGTACCAGGAAGCTTTCTATATTTTAATTTATTCAAAGCCAGTGCAATTTGTCGACCAAGTAGAGCTTAGAGGGGCTATAAACAGCTCCTGAACACACTGCTCACATTGAAATAAGTCATGCTGGTCGTCTTACACTAAACTCACCAATGCGTTCCCCGTCTTTGCCGTGTAATAAAGGCTTTGCGGCTCGTCATGTGTACTTGCCCGATGCTAGAGGCATCCTGAAAAAGAAGATGTCTACACAATAATATCACGCGCTGTGAAGTGTTTGTAGACTCAGCTTCAGTCCTCATTACAGTGGGTCGGCAAAATCCAGCCCTGTTCGATAAGGATCTTTGTGTTTTTGATTTTCTCAAGAAATGCTGCCACACAACGCTCATAGAGCGCAATGTTTCTAAGCATAACGTCGACTATAAACTGCTAGAACTCGCAATATCATCGAATAAGCCAGCTACTCAGCCAGCGATCGAGGGAGGAGGAGGAAGAATAAACTTTTATTGTAGAACCAGCACTTTATGATGGCCGGGCCTAAGCCTCCCATGAGGGGACGTCGAGGGCTTGCCTCACCGCCACCTCACGGGCGTGCTGGGTCGCCAAGGTTTGGTCGTCGAGGGCGGAGCTCCGCAGAGCCTCACGCAACCTCGACGAGAGGGTCGTGGTGTTAATGTGTGTGTACTGTGCTGGGCACTCCCACAGCGTATGCGGAAGCGTAGCCGGGTGAGTGCCACAGCACCGGCAATTGGGGGTGCTGTAAACTTCAGGGAATATAAGGTGGAGGCGGGCGAGTGAAGGGTACGTATTTGTTTGTAGCAGACGCAGGGCTGCAGGGATGCACCCGGCTGAGCTTGGGGTGAGGTGTGGGAAGGTTCGGCGACTGAGGTAAAATGCCTTAACGAGATCGTTATAAGTGGTCAGAATGTCCCTGGTGTCCAACTCGTCTCCAGTGTCTCCTGCGCGGTTGACTAGGCCTCGGGCAATGGAGTGGGTGACCTCGTTGAGGTTGGGGAGGTGTGGGTGGACAGGGTTCGCGTGGGCCGGGATCCATGTCAGGGAAATTATGCTGTCTTTGGAGTGTGGTGCCTGGCGGAGGATAAGGATCGGTGCCTGGCGAAGAGCTTGAGGAAAAATACGGCCTTTGCTCAAGTTAGTGACGGCTGAGCGGGAGTCACACACGATAGTGTGACAGGTGGGATCTAGAGTGGCCAGGGCGATGGCCATTTCTTCAGCCGTCTCGGCAGTGGGGGTAGTGACGCTGGAGGCGTGGTGTAGGACTGCATCGCGCGTGGCGACGGCCACAAATCGTGTGCCATGGGAATATTGGGCTGCATCAACACATGTGACGCCAGGTACATGAGCAATGGCTTTTATGATAGCTCTGGCCCGAGCTTGGCGCCGGGCCCTGTTATATTCAGGGTGCATGTTTCTAGGGATAGGGTCGGTGTGGGAAGTATTTGCTTTTATTACAGATACGCTTACATACAGAATCGAACATTGATTCCGATGGGTTTGTCGCCATTGCTTATGAACCCAATCAGTCAATAAAGTATTAGGGTTAAATATTATAGTTGTTTAAAATAGAATTCATGCATTCGTTTTGATGTATGCCACACATGATCATAAGGAATCAGAGATAAATATATCGGGTGTCCCACATAACTTGATCCAAAATTTAAATATATACAAATGCGACGAAGCTGGACAGAACCAAGGTAATGTTGCTTGCGCGCTGCTTGAAGATACTCAGATGATTTGTTGCATTTTGCCCATTTACATAATTATTCTGAATTGATCCCCTTCTCAATTTTTATAATTAGATGAAAAGGGTCAATGAGAAAATTGTAGAGCAACATAAAAACACCCGATACAGCTTTCTGTTGCTCAATACGCGTGCTACATAAACGTGTTTTTACAAGCATGAGAGAAGCCCGCGAATACACACGAAGTGCCTCGAGCGCCCAGTCTCGCGGCGATATTTCGTGCTTTGTGCGCGCAGTGGGTTACGCACGTATCTCACTATTATACCAGGCGCCATTAGTCTGTATACGATCAGATCTTCTTGAAAGTATTCAATGAGAATATTCCATCGAATAGTTTTGTGTGTGTGTGTGTGTGTTTTATCGACATGTCTTACGCTTTTGGCGAGAAAGAAACAAAGACGGACAAAAGCCAATAGTGAGGTATTTCTGCATTTGCAAGCTTTGTGTTGTGGTCACCGCAAATTAGGCCAACTCTTCTCAGCGGTGTGATCGAGGAAAGAGTGCTCGGCGGCGAGACTTTCTGACGCGCATAAGGGCCGTTGTTCTGGGGCCTACACAACAGAGGTTATTGATTCAGGAAGGGAGGCCTCCATTAGCGGCTCTTCTCCCATCGAGCGCCCGAAGAAGAATCGGGTGCGTCCTTTCTTGGCTCGTGACTCTTGATGACTCGTCTTGTTTCTCTCGGGAGACTTCATGTTCACTGTTTTTCTTTCCTCCCGCTATACTATTTGCTTTGTCCTCAGAGGTTGCGAGACACATGGGGATCGCTCGTGTTTATGCCGCTGAAACAACTGAATCTGCCTCGCAGGCTTGCGCGTACTTCGCCTACACAGACAGCCATGTTATAACGTAAAGAGCAACAGCTCGCGCCTTATTGCGAGTATTTAAATTTCTAACTGCTAGTGCTGCTGAGAAGTGTAAAAATATGTGTGTTCTTGTGCTTTCAAACATTTACTTCCGACATGAGTCAGTACCAGTATTTGCCTGTCTGTTAGTGTTCCATTGGGCCCGCAACCAGCTTTCCGCTAATGGCTCAACCATGTTTAGAAGCTCGGCCTGTATTACGTCTGTAAAATAAATTGATTTCAATTGGTCCTGACGACACTAACTGCATCAGCTCACCTGCGATACACTAATGGGGTAAGTTGAAGCTATGATACTTAAATACCTCTCTCACTCTGTATAAGTACCAGTTGCATTAGAAGCGACGGTGACAAAAAAAATGCGTTATAAAAGTACCGCGCAGGCGCCGTACTTCGCAAGTGTACGGAGAAACAAGGATTGCTACAAGTGCAGAGAATAACGCCCGCAATCCGGTAGGCTGATAACCACGCAATGGATGGTTATAAGGGAAAGGGAGCCAAACAATTCGGTGTAACATAAGGAAGCCCTTGTACCATTTAATGCCTCATTCTTTTAGCGCGCTTTGTTGGCTTCAAACGAATCTTTCTTTTTTTTATATAAATACATGCTCAGTGTTGCATCAAGCTTTATTGAATCCTCAGAGGAAACGATACGCGACGGTTCTGCCCGTTCGCCGGATATCAGTGTTCCGTCGTTGCGACGACATTATCGGCATGTTTTCAAACATAAACTCTGATCAGACTTGTTTTCTTTTAACCTCTTTGAGGACCAACCCAAGTCTGCCGCCGTGAGCGACAGCTTTGCTTTTTAGATAGATTAGCGCCAATCCCGATGAAATGAAATGCCGGAAGCCTTGAATAAACCTCGCTCAATGGTAATGACGGAGATGCGCTCATTTATTTTCATAGACGTGCCTGAGGTCGTGTTCCAAGAAAATATAGAAAGATCAATGATGTCTTAACCTGATTAAATGTGCCACCCGCACAACTTTTCAAAGCGATACTTTCATGCCAGTGTTGATGGCAATATACAAAATACATCTGGTATTTATTAATGCAATGTCTTTTCTTTTTTACTAATTTGAACTTTATAGCCTACATGTCGAGACTACCGTATTGTAACATAATATGGTCGGCTAAATTTCTATTGGCATTCCCTTCCTAATTCCTTCCTAGCGAGTCTCCGTCTCTGTCTTCATAAATATATGAAGGAAGTAGTTCTTTGGTTCAGGTGCTTTATAACTTGAAAAGTATTGGCGCACGTAGAGAAGCGCAAACAAACATTTATATTCGACATGAAGAGCGTGATTGCAAGCACCCAGAGCTCAATTTATACATTTTCTCTTTGTATATCACCAATGCCAACATACAACACACGTACCTTCACACACACGCGAATTAACTCACGCACACATTCACTCACGTAAACAAAAACAAAAAAAAATCCTAGATAGCCTGTGATTAGAAACATGCGTACATT
Source organism: Dermacentor silvarum (assembly GCF_013339745.2). Lineage (NCBI taxonomy): Eukaryota > Metazoa > Arthropoda > Arachnida > Ixodida > Ixodidae > Dermacentor > Dermacentor silvarum. The sequence continues at coordinate 159,702,645 of NC_051155.1, read as the reverse complement.
TCTCATGGTCCTCCCATGCCCACATGGGAGGACCATGAGAAATATAGCATGGAAAGACGCAGCCACTGAAATGCAGTCCCCTGCATTCCCATGCAAGTGATGCCTGAGTGGTCACTTGTTAGCATAGAGCTTGCGAGGGGTCGCAGGTGTCAGAAGAGTGCTTCTCCTGTTCTTTGTTTAAAATAATATATATATATATATATATATATATATATATTTGCTATCGCAGCGCATACGGCTCCGCTATATCAGCAATCTGCAAGTCTGGCTCAACTTCTTTTGGACTAAACAACTGCAGAGATATAGCAACGCTCTCCATCGCTTCACACCTTCACTTGAGTCTGGTGGACGTCCTGTCCAGGCGCAGCGAACAAATCCGCAGCCTGTGCATTTTATTATTTTCCCCTCATTATGTGCAGAGTCGTGAGTTGTTATCCCATGACCTCTGACATGGCGCACTAAGAACCGGTATCACTCGGCTCTTCTAGAATGACTGGTCAGCCCCGCCTACTGCATCTCATCCTCCAGAGACAGGAAGGAAAGGTACAACGTCATTGTGCGGAGACAGCTGTGCGTATTAACACGTTGTTATACCTAGTATACTTCAGCCATTGATCGGCTTCTTTCTCGATGTTTTCGCCGGAACGTTGTGTATTCCTTGTCATGTGCGATAATCCGTTCTCCAGGCAGCAAACGAAGTTCGCCCCATTTTTGCTTTCTTGCGACTTCGTTTTCGGAGGAGTCCTTTGTTATCTTTTGTACCTGCACGTGTTAGTAAGGGTAAAACTCATCATTGGCCAAATATGATCGCTGGCGTATGACTCAATGAAAGCACCCGTCGAATAAGTATCTTCCTCTGCTTGTAGTCTAGCAGAGGCTGCCTCAGACAACTGAGGGCAGTAGAATTATGCGGCACGGCAATATTTATGGACACTTCCTTTCCATTTTATATCCGCACTCTCTCCATTCATTACAGCGATCATGCACAGATAGTCGATCATATTTGTAGCTGTCAACTAGGTCCCACTGAGCGGACGTGAGGCAAGACGTGCTGCAACTGAGATAAAACGAGTGCGTTGTGGTTGTGCTGATGATGATGGTGCGTTGTAGCTACAGGCGGGCTTAGCCTGGCGATTGGGGCCGGCGATTGCTCACCTGAGCATCTCTTGCAGTGCCAATGGTGTATTTACCACCTGTTGAACAGATGACTGTCCCTTAGAAATGTAAGGAGAAGGCATGAAGGTTCCTTTCGGGCTGTACAGCGGGTCGTTTTGGACACACAAGGTGTTGTAGCCACGCATGTGGAATACCTCTCTTTTGGAATACCCGCATGACTGGCCGCTCGAGGCACTTTGCGTGTATTCGCTGGGCTTCTTTCACGCTCGGAAAAAGACTTTTATGTAGCACGTATTGAGCAACAGAAAGCTGTATCGGTAGTTTTTCATGGTGCTCTACAATTTTCTCATTGATACTTTGATAATTAGGAGAGTACTTCACGAGTTAGATAAATAATTTTATTACCTAAATAAATCTCAGTAATGCAAAAATTACTGGCGGCTACTCCACTGCACCAGAAATAATACCCACTAGGTTTGCTTCGCGTAACACGGTTCCTCTTTTTTTAAATCGTGCTGCGTGATAGCTGGGACACCCTGTATGTCTCTGCGCTTGTGCAGAAATATAGTATTGCAGTTATCAAATAGCATAAATTGTGATGTGTTTGTCATTTCACACAGTTGTGGTTCGATGACTGTAAATGGGAGGTCTCATGGATCGTATTTTTTGTATTATATCTTGTTGAACAAAATATTTGTAATAAAGAATTTCGTACTTGAGAGTACTGCAACTTATTTCTCGAGAACATTCACAGAATATTAAATGGAACAGCTTATTACAAAGGCTCAGGCGCATAGTTGGGAAATGAAATACTGACATTGCGTTCATGTACATTTAAACAACTCATTGTCACCATATTATTGCCAGCAGCGCTTTGTAGTATGCTTTTGCTCGCCTGAACTTAATTACGTATTATAGCCAACCTACATTACTCATGAAGATGTTGCTTCCCCATGTGTTTTTCTTCATTGAGTGTGTACTTCAAGTAATTTTGTGCCTTTGGAAGATGGATTTTTAATAAATAGTGGCTTTTGTGCACAAGTAATATTCTAGGAACTGGAGACATTTTTGGCTTCCACATATTTTGGAGGGACACTAACTCAGAGGCACTATATTTTTTTAAACCTACAGCTGAGTTATAAGGGCGGTCAAGCAGGGACTGTACCCAAAAGACTATGTTAAATTTAGGGGTTACTTCAGCAATTTATTCAGACGTCTTTATTGTGATTGCGCTATATTTTTATAGCTAACCTATAAATATATCACCACGTCACGATTCAAAACGTTCTGCATCTCGAATGGGGCCAACATTGTGATGCCTGTCAGTTGCCTCTGATTTCTTTTCACTGCAGATTGTCATGCAGAAGTTTGAATTATGGGACTGAAAGAAAAATGTTTGCGTCAATAGCAATTCGAGCGAGTTATGTGCTCTCTTCAAAGCTTTAATGAAATGCATTGACAGTGGAAGTCTCTTCTTTAGTCCCACAATTTAAACACAACATCTGAGGTGATTTAAGCAGAACAATCTGAGGGGAAACATATCAGTCAACCGGCAGGCATGACAATATCGGCGCAGTTCGAGATGTAAATACTTTGCAGTGGAACATTGGAAATATTCTAGGTTGGCTATAAAAATTGAATGCAATCAAAAAGAAAAATATCCCTATAAGTTGCTGAAGTGACCCCTAAATTTAACACGTCCTTTAGAGGTTACATTTGCTTTAGAAAATAGAAGACTACAGCGTAACCTCTAAAGCTACATCTTTTTTAAGGGTAGCAATGTACGTTTTATTTTATATTGGTTACAATGTACCTTATAATATATTGGTTACAATGTACCTTATATTTTGCATTAGTTACAATGTACCTTATAATATATTAGTTACAATGTACCTTATAAATGTGAATTTGTGCACCTATACTAAGGGTTCCCCAGCTAAGGATGTAGAGGTTACAAGCTGGCAGCAGATCAAAGTAACTAATAAACAGCTCCCGTCGCACTCAGTTTTGTCATTGTAACCCTTAACTTGAGCAATATAATGAAAACATCAAAAGGACGGACGATGTAACCGTTATTTTATTCGTTACTCGTGTTTATAGGTATACTTATAGGTTACCAAGATTAGAGTGTAGCACTTATACTCCTCCTTGGACTATTCGGGCGAAACGATGGTTCTGGTAGCCAAAGACCCATACACAGCTGTCATCCACATTGTGCAAAGCTTACTGCAGTTAACAGGCATGATGCGCATCGGAGACCAGCTTTGGTGATGTGAAAGAGCAAACGAGGTAGTACACTTCCCTGTGGTACACCGCGAAAAATAGCGTACTTCGTTGCTTAAAGCGTTCTCAAGCCGAAATCTTGTAGGGCACTCAATCAGAAATGGGTGGATGAAGTTCAAAAGATGACTTTAGATGCCTATCACTGGTAACTGGATGATAGTGGCTGTTTCAGACACACAATTGTATGCCTCCGAGGTATCCATGAAAACAGCAAATGCCAAGAAAACCATTTACATTCGAATGTTTATGGCTTAGCAAGCCCAATACGTTATCTTGAGTGCACAGGCGCTGATGAAACCCAGTCTAACACGACGCGAGTGTTTCTCTATTAGCTCTCCATTAGTTCTGCATTAGCGTCGCTGCAGAGGAGGTCAGTGACACCAGTCTGTATGAGTCCACGGATGCAGGATCTGGTTTTCAGCACCGGCGCCACCCACGCTGCTGTTTTTCATAGATGTAGGAGGCCGCCTGTGACCCACAGTGAAAAAGTTGGCCGCATATCTGCTTGCTTTGCTGCAAATGACATCGAAAGACGATAGTCTTCTGCCACCCCTGATAAGTAACCCCCTCTCTTGTCCACCCTCCCTCCCCTCACGCTCTTCCCCTCCCCTCTCACTCCTCCCATGATGGATGCAATGGAGATTTTGTTGAATTCAATTCAAATTTACCGCGTTCGCCCTGCTCTCGCGCCATCTGTTGGGACCTTTTATTACCGTTGACTTAAAGCCGGCTGCAGAGCCGCGGCTTCAGTCGGCTTCTTTTAACGCGTAGCGTTTCCTACACCATTTCTAACGCATTCGACGCCATTTCTAACGCATTGATTTTTCATTTACTAACGCAAAAACCAGTACAATATGTATTCCTAATTAAATGAACGCTACGGATTACGGTTATGTGCCTCAAAACTCTGTACTGCTAAATTAGCCATCCTATACTCCGTTTCATACATCAGCCAGGTGCAACGCTGTAATAGCTGCGCAAGAAGTACGGCCATTAAAATGTATTACTCCGCGCGTTCCGTCTATGCAGCGGTCTATGCTTCGCTGTGCGCCAGCGGCGTTTGCTCGCGCGAGCTTGCACGTGAGGCTGCAGCGACGGGCTGCAAATAAAACGCGCATAGCATGGCATTTTCAGCGCAGCTTAAGAAACTAGGGTCTTTAGAGTTACGTATCTATGTATTTTCTATTAAAGGAACACACCTCCTAATACTTACCTAGTGATGTTGCGCCTCAGATATGCGTAATATTTACTTTGTGATCGATTACGTTCACAAGTATGAACAGCCGTACCAGTTTAAGTAGTGTGGGCGGTAAGCAAGTGGTCCAATTTTGGCCGGGTGGCTGAATCGGGTGACAGACAGACAAACAGACAGACAGATAGACAGACAGACCAAATTTTCAGCGTTTAAGTTCCCCAAGAAAGACTATCGTCTTTAAAAAAATTCAATCAGCTACCTTTGTCGATCTTCCGGTAAGTTAGTGAGCATCTCGTTACTGACAAACATGCTTTCTAGTTTGTCTTGTACATGCCGCGATAGCTTAGCGACCATGCCGTTTCATTGCACATCTCGAGGTGATGCTTTCGATCCCGGTCGAGGTGGTCGCATTTTGGTGGGAGCTTACGTAGATTTGTGCTCACTTTAAAAATTCCAAGTTTTGCAAAATATTCTGTAGTACACTGCTACGGCATGCCTGAGATTCGAATTGTGGTTTTTCCATGTAAAACCCAAGAATTATTCTGCTATCTTATTCTTGCATATATCGTAAAATAAACAATATTGACGTTTCAAAAGAAACATTACTTGAGAGAAAAACTTGACGCACAAGTTTCAGGCTCCTGTGTTTTCGGGGCGCTTTCTGCTTTTTCTGTTCCTGTGCTTTTGCAGGTATCTGTCTTTTGCTTACTCTGATACGGTGTATTGCTTTGACGGTGCCAGCGTGTTTAAAAAAAGCTATTTAACTGTAAAAAATGATAGAACTTAGCATTTACAAAAAAAGCCCTTAGCGCCAATTACAACGGCAAGCAAACTTTGTACTGGCTATCGGAGCGCCGAAATTGCGTTACGCCGCATTGCAGCTGACGACAAATTGATATCGAGATTACTGAGGCATTTACATTTTTAAACCTTGGAGGTGGCTTGATGTAGAGTTTAGGCTTGAAGAGAATTACAGTCGGCGTTCAAGCGAAGGCCAGACGGAAAGATCTTCCCTTATAGTCACGCATTCTTTCTGTTTCGAGGGGAAGGGAGGTTAACATTTGTAGAAAATTAGGGTAATATATATATATATATATATATATATATAGTACCCTAATTTTCTACAAATATATATATTATGAGCATTATACATACACTTCATATTCTCATCTTTACATACTCACCATTATCGTTTGTGGCTTGGTGGTGGGGCTCTCGCTCAGGAGAATAAAGAAGTATTTGACTGCCTAAACCTTGTCTCAGTAGTGGTGGAGTGTGCTGCCCGGTTCCTCGGTCCTTTCACTCCCCGTCTCTCTTCAGCTTCACCTACGCTAGATCCCTGGAGCTCCGCTCGGGCCGCCACATCTATACCAACTGCACTCGACCATATCCCAAGACCAGCAGGCCAATACCGCGACATCCACCTTGCCTGCTCCAGCGGGAACCTATTCTTGGACGGTCACCACCCCTCAGAAGGATCCACCGGTGCTTGCTGGACTTCCCGGTGAGGACGTTGAAGACTGGTTAGAGCTTTACGACCGCGTGAGTGACTTTAACCACTGGAACAAATCTGCAAAACTTGCATGCGTCGCCTTCTACAATAACCGGCGTCAAAAAATTTGGTTTTTTTAACCATGAGCTCGATTTCATCAACTGGAGCACCTTTAAACACCACCTCCGCCAGATTTTCACGAACTCTTCAGTCCGCTACGATGTCGCCAGGAAGAAGCTTGGTGAGCGTGTTCAACACTCGGGCAAGTCGTACACTTCGTACATAGAGGACGTCCTCGCCCTCTGCCGCCGCGTGAACACCTCGATGGCGGAGAGTGACCGTGTACGCCACCTGCTCAAGGGTATTGGGACTGTGGCATTCAATGCCCTTGTAATGCTGAACCCCACTACCTTCGCAGACATCATCAGTACGTGTCAGCGCCCCGATGAGCTGAATATGATCCGCTTACACCCTGGTCCATCTGATTTCAGGGCGTCCAACTACAGCGAGCTACGTGCCCTGATTCGTTCCATCATCCGTGAGGAACTGCACGCCCAAGCTTCGTCAATCCCTCCTGAGGTCCATATGACGCCTCCTAGGGGCGTGCCTCTGCCATATGGTGACGGCGGAGTTAGCTGCCGTGACCTGCCCGAAACTCCCGATACCGCACCCTATCCGTATACACCAACTTACGCTCAGGTTTCCTTCATAGTGCCACCCTCCCAGCAGCCACCGCAGCAGGCACCTGCACCGCAAGGGTCCCTGAATCCGTTCACTGCAAGACCACCACGTCTTCCGTCTTACAACGCATGGAGCCCTTCGACCTGTTTGCTACTACTGCGGCATCGGTGGCCACATTTCATGGTTTTGCCGACGCCGTCAGCAAGACGAAAGGCGTGGCTATTACGGGTTTGAAGGGGACGGGTTTTCTGGCTCGGTACCACACCGTCGGCTTTCTGAATACAATTATTATCAACGACGTTCCCCATCTCCGCAGGAATTCAATGCTGCCGGTTCATTGCGTTTCCCGCGTCGTCGCTCTCCATCACCGATGCGGCGCTCCTTTTCCCCTCTTCGACCGGCTACTTCATCCTCCGATCACCGCCCTGAAAACTAAATAGTGCAGCTTCAGGGGGTAAAGCTGCATCCTTTGGACAACGTGTAACTCCTCCAGCGCGTTTGTCAAATGTACTTTTGGTGTGTGTTGAAGGTGTACGGACTGAAGCCTTGGTTGACACGGGTGCATCGCGTTCCGCTATTATAGTACTGACTTGTGTTCTTCATTGCGAAAAGTGAAGACACCACATAATAGCCCTCCCCTTAGTAGTGCTAATGCAGTTCTTGATCAGCCCTCCGGTGTTTGCACTGCGCGTGTTTTCATTGATGGCATCCTTCACCACATTCAGTTTGTTGTGCTATCTTCGTGTATACATATTCGATGATTGTGGGATGGCCCTTCCTGTCCTCCGCCTCAGCTTCCATCTCTTTCCATCTGCAAACTATTCATATGACGGACACTGAATCTTCGTCTGCTGTCGATGCTCACGGCCTACGTTTCGTCACGTCTACCGACTGTTTCATTCCCGCGGGCAATGAGAATATTCTAACACTGACTTCCAACCCCATTGTTAATGGTGATGGCACCGAACAGTCGCTGCATATCTGGTGGGCTTAGCATTCCTCCTAGCGCGGTGCGGTTTCAGGGCGGTAGAGCGTTCGTCACTGTTCGGAACCCTACTTGTTCGCCTGTTGTGCTCTCCCAGGGCACCACTGTGACTTACTTGCTTTACTGGCACCGAACCTCTTTCGCTGGTACCCCTTCACAATGAATCACCACCTTTCTCTACCACAACTGATGCTCATGCTGCTGTCGCTGGTTCAACGGTCGTGATAAATCCCGATCTGACTGCTGCGCAGAAGGAAGATCTTTTGGCCCTACTGCAGAAACACAGCGCCTTATTGACGTTTACTCCAAGCATCTGGGGTGCACTTCCGTCGCGGTGCATCGCATCGAAACTGAAGGCCGTTCGATTGTACGCCGCCGCCCGTATCGCGTATCTTCAGCAGGACGGAAAATCATTGCGGACAACGTTGATGACATGCTTTAAAGAGACATCATTCGGTCATCATCCAGTTCTTGGCCGTCCCCTGTTGTGTTGGTCCGCAAGAATGTGACGGCTGTGTAGGATTTTGCGTCGATTATTGAGCACTGAATAAGATGACGCGCAAAGACGTATATCTGATGCCAAGAATCGACGATGCCATTGACTTTCTCTAGGGCACTGAATATTTACCAAGTCTAGACCTCCGATCCCGATACTGGCAAATACCCATGCACGAAGCGGACAAGGACAAAACAGTATTTGCTACACCGGACGGACATTGCGAATTCAACGTCATGCCCTTCAGTTTATGTAATGCTCCTGAAACATTGGAACACGTGATCGACAAAGTTTTAAGTGGCCTTACGTGGAACACCTGTCTCTGTTATTTAGATGACATCGTTATTTTCTCTATAACTTTTCGGCAGCACCTTGAGCGTTTGGACGAAGTTTTCGCATGCATTTCCAACGCTGGACTCCAACTCAACACAAATGAAAAGCCATTTTGCCCTAAACAACATAAAAGTGTTGGGCCGCCTTATCAGTAAAGATGGCGTCCGACCAGATCCCGACAAGGTTGCGGCCATGCTTCGCTTTCCTCGCCCTGAAAACCAAAAACAATTAAGAAGTTTCTTGGGCCTGGCAATCCGACATCCGCCGCTTCATAAGTAATTTTGCTGCCATGACGTTGCTGCTGCACAAGTTGCTGATGTCGGGCACTGCTTTCCCTTGGACAGACCATTGCAAACTTTCCTTCCAAGCCCTCAAGCAAGCCACAACAGAGCGATTTCATCGCACGCTAACAGATATGATATCAATGTATATCGGGCCAAGCCACGACAACTGGGACAAACTTTTACCGTTTGTGACGTTTGCTCACCACACTGCTATCCAACGAACTACAGGGTACTCACCTTTCTACGGCCGTTCGCCGACATTCACCATCGACGCGGCTTTCTTCAATGCCCCAACTAACACCTCGGCCAGTATACCCGAACAGTTCGTCTCGAGACTCAACGAATGTCGTCAACGTGCTCGCTTCAACAAAGAAGTCAGTTAGCTAGATCGCAAGCAATGTTACGACATCTCTCGTCGAGACGTCTCTTTTCAGGAAGTGCTCCTTTGGACGTCCATTCATACACCCGGTTTGTGCGAGAGGTTTGAATCACGCTTCCTTAGACCCTACATTATTAATGAACAAACATCCCCCGTGAACTATCGCGTTACTCCCGTCGATGTTTCTTCGGACCATCGTTATCGTGGTTCGGAGATCGTTCACGTGTCCCGTCTCAAACGATTTGTTCGGCGTTTCCCTTCTCGCTAAGTTGCGGCCTGGCTGGCCGCTTGCGGGCGCAGGGAAATTAGTGTCAGCATTAATCATATGCTTCATATTGTCATCTGTACATACTCATCATCACCGTTTTGGGGCTTGGTGGTGGGGCTCTCGCTCGGGAGAATAAAGAAGAATCTGACTAATTAAACCTTGTCTCACAATATATATAATTTACATATTAGGTGCTCAAATAATCACTTACGGCACATATCGCAATTGGCGAAATTGTAGCCGGTTAGTTTGCAAGGCGTATCTATTGCTAAGCAATTTTGAGAGTGGCATGGGTTTCGAGACAGATTCCGGTAAACTTGCTGTTAAAATGCACTATTGCTTTCGTTACTTTTAAACAAAACGTGGTTTAATGCGTTGAAGCAGAGGTATAAATGGAAGGTCCATGCACTTTGTGACACACTTAGTGAAACTCTTGGAACTGGTATAATCCTAGAAATTGTACACCTGTGACAGGTTGTGCCGAAGTGCAACGCTATGCCACGACGTCAAAGGTAACGTATGATGCTTGTCGAGTGAACAATGGTGATGATACGATATATGCAGAGGGAAGTACGACACATGTCTAGATACATTCAGAGATTAGGTACCTGTTGCGTCACAATGGCACATACACATTCTAAAGGATCGGCCAATAGGCTCGCACCCAGTGGCACAAACTAAATGTCTAAATAAAAGAAAATTAAGTAAATTCAAGAATTCATAGAATATAATATTATGCACTGTTTTATTAACAGGTCGGTCTGTTTTAGACGTATCAATGAGCCGACGTTCTATGTACAGTGTTAATGTAAGATTGTATTATCTACTATGCAGAAGACAGGTGAAGATTACTAACGCTATTTTTGGTGAGCATACCACGGTTACATAAGCCCTTGTTTTGGTACTTGCCCTTCGGCGCTCATATAAGCTTCGGACAAATGTCAACGAATACATTCGTCGAGGCACCGACTACACCCAGCAGCAGACAGCAGGAGCCACTCCAAATCCCAGGAGGATGGTCGTGAACGCATGTAACTTTCTGTTCAGGTTATTTTGATTATGGAAAGCACACGAGGACACAAGCCATCCGTAAAGACGAAGACCACACCTAAAACAAACTATATTCAGACCGCACAGGTCAAGACAAAGCAAGACACTGATGGTATAAAGCTAACGTTCACGCAAAGGTTCAAAGAGAACAAAGGGAACAAAGGGTATTAGTGTCGATGAATGAATGAACGAAAACTTGACTAATTGAAAAATTGAAGCGTACTGCTGGTTTAGGAAGCCCTAAGTCCAGGTCTCCGCTGGGGAACTTTTCCGGAGACTTCTGGGCTTATAATAGTACGGCACCAGGTAGCGTTTGTCGTGCTCTGTTTTGGCAAGAATCAGCCAGTCCGGTGTCCTGGGACTTGAAGGCCAGAGGCAGATGCAGGTGGGAGGTAGATGACATACCCACAGTATTTGGTGCATTTCTGGATTGCCTTTGCACGAGGTGCACTCCGAGTGAGACCCTGATTGCCCTCTAAAGCGGTATTGGCGGATGGGGCTTTGCAACGTATCAGTTTGGGCCCGCCATAAGAGCGTGACATGCTCATTGATGAAATTTGTTTGTAGGTATGGGAATTTGGTGCAGTGAAAGTCGTATTTATTATACTTACGCGTAGTGGTGTTGTCAAGATTATCTTAAGACCGAGGATTCTGGGAGTCCAGCGTAACTCTTCTCGAGCCAACTGGTTAGCTGCTTCATTTCCCAGCATCCCGGCGTCTCCTGCAATACTGGACATATATAACAGGAAAATGAATTTCTATTAGCCGTTGCTCTCTAATTTAAGAGAATGTCAATAAACGCTCCAATTTGGGATATTATGTGCTAATTTCCGTCCATCGATGAAGCTAGAAATTGACTACGAACAACCGCGGCATCATTTTACGCGCGCTTACAAATTGTAGCACGCACATTGACAGTTTCACCTCGTTAAGAAAAAGAATGATAATAATATCCGAAGCACAAGGGCGTAGCCTCAACTAGATAGCAATACATGCTTGCCCGGGCTGCCTTATACAATAAGTTTTATCCTAATTGCAACGTTCTCCCGCCTTACTTGTTAATTTAGAATTTTCCTGAGCGTACGCAATACAAGTGGGCATTGTATATTGAGAGAGAGAAAAAGTCGTTTATTAATAAAATAAATTGTATATGTATTAAAAGGTAACCCCAGTGTACATTGCAAATAATTTATTTTGCCGCACTTACTTAGCCTATAAACCCGGGCGCCGCATAAGCGGGTGCATAATATTATAAAAATTTCCATTCGGATTTCCAGGAGTGGCGCGCAGATTTCAGTCATCCTGTGGCAGTGCACTGTAATTTATTCCCATAATGTTGCCTAATAGGCCAAGTGCGATCCCGGTCCCAAAGTACCCGGCAGGGTCGGCGCCTGCTCAGTGCGCATTGCCATAAAAGGCGCCCATTTTATCTGGGCAGCCGCGCCATGAATTATTCTGCTTATAACATTCTGCGAAGGCATATGACCTGAGGCACTCAAAGGCTGCCTGAGAATGCGCAGGGCTACAATGTAGACGTGATACGCGCACTGAAAGTTTCCATAATCGTGGCTCTGTCAATCCGCTGCCGAGCCGTGCGAATGACGCTTACTGGCTCCTACGGTTGTTTCAGCCCACAATTTCAAAATGTTTTTAAAAATTGCCTGTCGCAGATAGCAGACTTCTAGCACATGAGCTGGTCTACCCGAAGAGGTGGACATTACTTGCGCAATAAATTTAAATGCGTTGTTGACTAATTAGCGAAAATTCACTCATTAAGTATTTAACTACTTACCTTATGGCACATAAGCAATTTATAAATTTTAGCTGGAGAGTTCGCAAGTCGGATCCACTTGGAACGAGTTCTCTGTATGACATAAGTTTCGACATATTGATTCCCGAAATTTTCGGAGAAATGTATTGGCGTTCCAGTTACTTTTGTGCTTCAATACTTAAAACGACGTTTTTTTTTCAAGAAAGTATTGCATTTTTATTGCAAGTTTGACGGCGCGTATTTCGTAAATGGTGTCATCCACCCAATTCCTTTCAAGTGGATATGCCTTGCAGTCTCACCCAGTAGAACTTGTAAACTGCATTATGTGCCATAAAGTAATGAGTTAAATACTTAATTAGTGTTTTTTAGAGATTATTACATTTTTGGAAAGTGTTCGCTGAAGCATTCCGTATACACGCGTTCTTTGGAGATCAGTGAGACAAGCGGTTGACAGGGAAGGGAGATGCTGTAGCTGGAGGCGTTCTTTGGCTAATGCAGCAGTGCTGAAAACGGTGCCGACGTCCCCTTATCTCGGCATAGACGTGGTGGCCGTGACTACGTTTTGTTCTGAGAGCATGGACGTCGTAGTGCTGTCACTCAGGGTTAAAACGCTGTTTTGAAAGTCTTGGAAAGAGTGCAGTGAAGGAGTGATACACTGGCCGCATGCATGCGTGAAGCAGTCAGTTGTGACACTTCGCTAACGTTAACTGCGAGAAACATAGCATAAAAAGAAATGCCTTGTCGAGCGACTTTGAAGGCATTACGTCTGGGCGATGTGTAACTCACAACTATCCTTGAGTTTGTGTACAATATTTTGCCAGAAAAGAAAACAGCCATGTTCGACTCTGAATGTAAAAGCTTGCATCGTATTTCGTCAACATTGAGTGTTAAGACTGTTGTAGACACATATATAGCCGACTTACAGTGAATTAGTGGTTTGGTGCTTTAGATTACGAGCTTTCCATAGGCTACACATTTTGATTGAAAGGTCCAGTTGACAAAGAAATTACTAAGCAATCCCAATGCACGTGCTTATTCCGCTATATGTATAGAGCTCGTTAAAAGGCGCAACGCTAACAGCATCTGGCAGAAAATGTTTTCTTTAAAGAAACAACTTTTTCAGGACAACAGAGTCTGTGAAAGGATTATGCTGAATTCATGCATGTCACAAGCCTTGCTCGCGGTCTCGCATGCTACTTCCTCGTTCTCCTATCCACATGCAGCATTCGTGGACTCTGAATAGTATATAACCCGCGCCATGTATGGAATGAACTACTTTTGGACAAGTTCTTTCTGGAGAAGTGATAACTTCTCACTGCGGTATTTCACTTACCATCTACATATGAAAAGAGTTTGTGTACGTGTCCACGTGAGCGTACGTGTTTGAGGGTGCGCGTGGTGGCGTGCGAGTAGAAGCCGCCAAGCGATAGTACCGTCGCTTTTCAATGTAACCCTTCCTTTGGTGCCGACTGAAATCTTGAAAATGGTTTACCAATAAGTTCTCGAAAATTAATAAAGGTGAACAAGCTCGCTGTCTAACTTTGATCACTGGTTGCATGTTTTGCAAAGGAAACCGGAACTTTTTTTTGGTTATGTGTACGTTTACATTACGCTTAACAAAACGTAATGTGCTCAGTCAGCACCATTTTGCTTATTTACGTTGAAGACGACGCGCAACCTCAAACATGACAGTACGGTTGCTTCGCGTCGCAGGATTTAGTTTCAAATGAAACTGCATGAAAACGCCGAATGCGCACAAATGAGAGCTGGTGAATCCTTACAATTTTTTTCTTTTTTTTCTTGCGAAAGCGTGGTTCAAGGAGCAAAGCAGCCCACGGTATACGTTCTAGATCGGCGAACGCTGCGCCACCTGCACGTAGCGCGGCAACTCGGGGACGGGAGACACCGTCTCGCTCTGTGCATGTTGATGAGTGCGATACCGCATTTTATTCATGAGTTTCCGTTGGGCGCTGTACGTCGTACACTGTTGAATCTGCTTCTATCGGAATGTTCTGAGTGTAACGAGTGCGAGCGTTGTAGCTAACAAATATTCTGATACTTGACAGAATATTATTTGCCTTAGTCGGGGTTTCTTGTTGCTCTCTGGTCATAGTTAGATGCTTAAGGTTTCATTCGCGTGTAGAATTCAATTGCAATTGTCAGAAATAACGGATTCGGGAATTCAGTCTTACGGAATCTATGAAATGGGAGATCAGTGATATCATATGACTCTTTTTCTGGCACGGGATCACTTATAATTTTGAACTGGCACTTGCTGTTGTTGATGCATCTTTATAGAGCGCCGAAGGCGAAAATGACGTCCTGCAAAATATGCATCCGGGGCCGCTAATAAAATTATTTATTGTTCTGGGGCCTTACTTGCCAAAATAACAATCTGATCATGAGGTAGGCATTAGTGGGGGAATTCGGATTAATATTAACCGTTCCATTTTCATCAGAACGAGGCCGCCACGGCTAAGTTCAAACCCGCAACCTCATGCTGAGTAGCGCAGCCCCAAAGCCACTGAGCTGCCATCGGCCAGTCGAGGTAGCTATTTGCAGTCGGCGATCGTCCTCATAGGCAAATTAAATGCCTGGCGTTTAATTTTACTCGTTCAGCTTAAGCCAAGTCGTTCAGCTTAAGACAATTCCAGGAGGCTAGCCAGGAAACAAAGTGCGTACAGCTGGGCGAGCGACGTTTTTCTTACATGGGTCTTCTCTTATCCAGTGAGCTCTCCTGAAATAGTGGCGGAAATATTATATTCAGCACTTGGCCATGCCTTTCTTAATTCTATACCTGTATTTTGTAACAATATATTTCATTTCCCAATTACCTTTTCTTTCGTTTTTATTTGTTACACCAATCGTCCGGTATAGAAGATAACTACTGTGCGTCATCGTACAAGCCAATAACGAGCGGCGAAATGAATGGCACTTAGAATGGTGTTCTTCCTCTTCAGCGCCATTCATGCCATCAACATCACATCAAATGCGGCAGCTTGCTATTAGCAAGGAGTGTAGATTTTTCACTTCGCCTTTTCTGCTTTCAGCTATACAACAGGAAGTGGATGGATGAATGATTATAATGAGCGGTCCTTCCGAAACGGGCCAGCGGTTTAGGTATTATTTTTATCGTGATTTTGCCCCTATGAGTCCTTAGAAGCCATGGATCGTGTGAACCATCGAAGCTAATACAAATGTATTACCCTTAAAAATTAAGTGTTTTCATTCTTTTGAGCCACTAATACTGCTTTTTGTTACTTCTCACCGTCAGAATAATTTACCTTTCCTCTACTGGCCTTAAAGTGCATGGTCTCGCGGAAGGAAACGCATAATTTACCACTATCAGAACCCAATCGAGAACAAAGCCGTTGGTTGGGAAACACACAAACATTTAATAAAACTAAAAGGAAAAGAAAACCATAAACCAAACACACAACGATAACATGAAAACACGTAGCTGGAACGCTAATGTTGTGAGGTAAGTTCGGGCAGGCTGCGGGTGTGCGTATGCACTACAGTCTCGACGCGGCGAAGCGGAGACGAGACGACGAGATAAGCGGTGTTGGTCTCACCAAAAGACGTTGTGTCGGAGCGTCGTACAGGCTGCCAGAGCGTGGCAGCTCTGGCTCGGAGGGAGAAGACAGGCGGCTCGGCAGCACGAGCCGACGGTGGTGGCGTTCTGGTCGGGCAGCTGATCGTGGCACTCAGGCACGTAGCCCGACAGCTCAGGTTCTGCCCACGGACGCAGACGCTCACCGGCCTCGGGCAGCAGCAGTTGATTATCGGGCAGGGTGGCGATGCCCGGGAAGGCAGGCGGCTTGGCAGCAAGGGTTGATGGCGGCAGCGTTCTGGCAGGGCAGCTGGTCGTAGAGCTCAGGCCCGTAGCCCGACAGCTCTCGTTCTGCCCACGGGCGCAGACGCTTGCCGGCCTCGGTCAGCGGTTGACGATCAGGAAGAGTGGCGACTCCCAGGAACGGGTTGGCAGGAGGCCCCGGCCGGGTGAAGTCCTGGTGGCTCGGGTCCGGAACCCGACGGCCGTCTTCAACTCCCGATCCGGTGGCCGACCTTGTCCTAGTGTCGCTTCTGGAACTCCTCTCCCCTGCTGCCAGCGCGGCTCCTTTTTCTGCTGCTCTGGTCGATTCGTCGACTTCTCATTGGCTGCTCGAGGCTCCGTGGTCTTTTGCGATTGGATTGGTTTTCTTTTGTTGTTTTCTTGTGCCGCGTGCTCACGTGCCGGACGGTCTTCGGCGTCGTCGTTTTCGGCGCGGCGCGGTAGAGCGGCGCGCGCTCTCCTTGTCGTCTGCTTCTTGTTTGAATGCACCGCACCTTGTCGCACACCACAAATATCGTGTATACTACGATGTAACTAAATAAGTGCTAAGGTTCCTGCGCTATTTCCACACGCTCCATATGTATAAACGTCATCGTTTATTTTTCTGTAGCACCGTCTTCTAAAGCATCTTGATATGGCAAGAGCTGCACCACCTTTTCAATTTAAAACATTGCTATTTTTCATTTCCTTCCTTGCTTTTTGATAGAGTTCAACCGCGGGCTTCTTCCACCCCGTACCTATTCCTTACGCGGTTTCTACATATATAAATTTGCGTTTTACCTCCCTTTTCTTGATAGTCTTCAAGGCGCTACCTTGGTCTCTTGGTCAGATCTCTGGTCGTTTTTCTCCACTTTGAGCTAAAGAGCTTCGCTTGAATACCAATTGTGTGAGAGTTGCAAATACCCATTCTAAAGGTTTGGCGCAGCATGGGCACATATCCGGTGAAACATACGCAATGCTCACGTCAGAAAATCCAGTAATTTAATTTCCTTTACCCTCGAAGGCTATGCGGAGCCAAGCGCGATTACTAAGCAGTATTCGGTTAGGCATTGCTTTCAGGCGCCGCTACGTGCACTTCATCGACCGGTCGAAAGGCCCTGATTGTAAACAGTGTCAGACGCCTGAAACGATGGAACACATATCATGTGATTGCCCAGCGTATATGCTCGAGCGACGAACGTTGAACAGTTTCTTAGCCAGTGTTGGCAGGTAACCACAGTAAGATGACGTTAATATCTGCCCATGGCATCATTCTACAACTGCAAGGCGTACAACTGAATCGCTGTTGAAGTTCCTGCATAACACGAAAAAATAAATAAATAAGGAGCTTAAGTATGTCCACCATCTAACGTAGGTACGCATTCGCTCCTCTTCTCATCGTCATCCATCCCAATACTTTGAATCTCTTTCTTGCTTCCACAGTGCAGACGGACATCTTACGCGACCTCACTAAATTAACACGCGACTGCTCACTGTTCATAGATACATATATGACATTTTACCTTACAAACATGTACAACTCGCCCCCGCACGTCCTCGCAATTATTTCGGTTTCGCACGAAATCTCGCCGTGTTCGTCACATGACTACGTCTGTGGCACGTCCTTGAAGCCCTCGCACCAACGCGCGCACACACACACACACACACACACACACACACACACACACACACACACACACACACACACACACACACACACACACACACACACACACACACACGCACACGCGCACACACACGCACACGCTCGTGCACACACACACACACCCCTGGCGTACCGCGAAGTCCAAGAGTGTGGTCCGTCTGCCCAGAACCCCTGTCGTGCTGTCGCCCTACCACAGAACCATAAATCAAGCTGAGGTGCCTCTTCGTCCCTAAGACAAAAATTCCTTTCTCTCGCGGACACGCAGGCTTTAAAGTAGTGTGGACACTAAATTTAGAGGTTGAATTGACCACAGCCTAAGATTTGCATACTTCGGAGTCTAGAAACGAAAATTGACTCCCTTTTCCGGAAGTCGACGGGACAGCCATCATGAAAACGTCCTTGTTGAGAGCGTAATAGTGTGACATTAAAGACGCTGGTGGCGACGCATTTCAAGAGTTGCTCCAATTGCTTGCACGAAACACAGCCAGGAGAGGCAAGTGCGTGTCGCCCACCTGACTCTTGTGACGACGAACGTGGGCGGACGAGTAAAATTGAGCAGACGACGAATGAGTTCGTTGTCGTCAAGGCTTTGGCGGTTCACGTGAAAGGTTCAGGTCGGGTACTCATAGTTTACGCCCCTGAAATATTATCTACATCTGCTGGCGAAAATCTTGAGATCTGGAATTGAGTGAGAGAAATCGTTTTATATTGAATTGCTGGGCACATGATCGGGCATATGCCAGCCGTTATGAAGGTACCCTAGATACACTCTTGTAACAGAAGAAGACGAAAGCCTGCTGCACATTTGGTAAATAAAACACCGCATATCCACGGGGTGAATGATGATGAGTGGGCGAAGCTCCGGAGGGAATCATCGGTAAACCGTGAATCTTCCGTGTAATTCGCGCAGTCTCGCCGCACTAAATCGAACGATTGACTTCCACCAATGACACGCGTCATATGTGACGTCATTCATATTTTATAACAGCGCCCTTCATTATAATTGCACCATCTCCCGCTTAAGGGGACGCTAGCACAAACGCGTTAGAAACGTGCAGTACTCTCTAGTAAGGGAGAGAGGCCACAGCGTCTTACGCAGCCGTTTGCACATGCCGGAACGTGCACCGCGTTTGCCGACGCCATCACATGACTGCTGAGAGAGTATAACCCCCGTATTCATAAACGCTCCTCGACTTGAACTTGACTTGCCACCGCCTTCAACGCGTTTCGAACGCGCTGCCCAAGGCGGTGGCAAGTCAAGTTCAAGTCGAGGAGCGTTTATGAATACGGGGGTAAGGCGGAGAGGCCACAGCGTCTTACACCAGCTTCTTACACGGGCCGTAACGCGCTAGCACAAACGCGTTAGAAACGCGCAGTCTTTCGTTAATGTTGGGTATTTATTGTCATCGAGGTGCGTATGTTCATGTGCGCTTCGTGGCGTAATGGCTAGCGCCGCGCGTTCGGAAGCGAGGGGTCCCTGGTTCGATTCCGCGCTACGGAATTCGCGCTTTCGGATTTTTTCTTCATAAAAGTTGACGTGGATACCTACTACGACGACGACTACTACTACTACTACATACTACAGACGAGGGACAGACCCACACCCTAAGGAGCTTCGCCCATAAAAATACATACAATCAGGGTTCAGAATTATTTGTGAGACATATGCGTGCAATCACCCACGCAGAAGGCGCACACCTTTAGTAAGCCAGAACCGCGGAGCAGCGGTTGCTTCAGGAAATCGTGCTCATCTCACACCCCGGAGGCCTGGGTTCGATTCCCACCAAGACCGAAGTGTACCAAATTTTGTTTTCGTAGCCACTAACTTACTTCGTTTACAGGAACCTCCCTGAGAAATGTGATGTCTCTCCGAACAATTTTTGCTGAGTCGGCCAAATTTCGTCAGCAGAGGAGTTTTGCCAACGTCACCTACAAGGGCACCGCTAACATAGACACCTAAGGCTTTCGCCTTAATCATTCGTTCATAACTTATCTGCTGAGACTATCCGTGTTTGAGTATAGCGGCAACGTGTCATCTTTGACGAGTGGGCTGCCGCGGGGCTCCTCTCTGGCGCTGCCTCTGGACACTCTGCACCAGCTAGCGTCACCGCCACGAAGTCCACGCATACCCAGTGGCACATACTAAGTGGCGCATACCCTTTAACCTCTGGGGCGCATATATCCAGGGGCCCCAGGGGCGCATTCGCAGTGAGACAGACCCAAGTAGGCGTTCAAGAGGTCCGTTGAAGAGCGGTGCGTACCCAGTCACACATGGCCACGCAAACAAGAAAACTTTTGAAGCGTTAGCTGTGTCGAAGCTGTACTGATAGTATGTGTTGTTCCTGTAACTGTACGTTCCATTATCGATGAAACAACTATAGCGGGCTATGCTGGAAATAAGTGATTCAGCAATCTTCAGCTTTATGTTGTTCTGCCTGTGTTCCTTATTTTTTGTAAGTTCTTATCCCACCTTCTTCAGTCAGTCGAGCTTCTGTTTGATTATTGCAATAGCCATCCCCTATAGTGACTTTTAACACGAAAGTGTTTTATGCCGGGGTCCACCAAGACTTCACTGACGTATTTCCGTCACGGATATGACGTTCTTACAATGTACACGAACATAATACAAAGAAAGAAACCAGAAGAAAAAGTTCCACAAACATGCAAAATTTGGAAATCGAACCCACGACCTCTCGGTCCGCGACGATAGATCGCCGAGCGTTTAACCCATTGCGCCACAAACGCATTTGCAGAGAGCTACACAGACGCGCCTTATATATCTAACACTCCTCCGTGTACCCGCGCTCTTGCTCGGGGCGGTGCCGCCGCCTACGAGCAGAAAAGAGAAGTACTGCATTATGACACTAACGCGCACCGACAGTGAACGCTTCGGTGGTCTCAGCACTACGACGCCTCGATGCCAGCATTCGAAGGGACGCTGGCATCAAGAAGCACTACCAACGCCACCTAGGTGGCGTTCACCGTACTCAGCACAGCGGAGCGCGGCCTCCGCAATTAGCTCTGAAAATGTTTCTGAAGTTGATCGCGGAGGCTGCAATTACGACGCGCTGTACGCGCTGATTTGACTCGGTGACGATTCAGTTACGTGCTTTGTCTTGCGCGTTGTATTAGTGTGTCAGTTACGTGCTTCGTCTTTCGCGTTGTGCTAGCGTGTGCAGCGTAGTGCAGCTTCCATATGCACGACGGTTGCTCATGGTCATCGACGTTGGTAGTCGTGATGGAGGAGACGTGCCACCAGGCGTCAGCGTGGGTGCATCAACGCCTAAGGGCGCTTTAGCCACAAAACACCAATAGACATTATATATCAATGTGCAATAAACATTACACTACTTCTGTGAAGACACGTTTCACTTTCGTGTTCTATACCGATTCCTATATAAGAGGGATCAACCACATTTTTTCTCCCGCTATCTTATCATTTATTGAACAAGAGGCCATGACCCAACGCTAAAAATAAAACAAATTATGCATGCGACTATTCGTATTTTAATTTTGACTGAGAGCAAGTGCTGTTGTCTGAGGTTCACGCGGTGGGCTAAAGCGTAACATAAATCATTTTTTCGTTATCATGGTCGAATCAAGTCATGCCGTCAATGACGCGCTCTGAGAGTGCTCTTAGAGAGTGCCGATAGGTAAGGTGACTATCGCATGCAATACACTGAAGTGGTCTCACTTCATTCTTTCTCACCTCGCTTCTCTTACCCTTTCTTCTGCCTGATTCGCAAGCTATTATGTCAAGAAAGCTGAGCTACGTGTCAAACAGTACAAGGAAGGTCGCTTTTTCCTATGGGTAAAGCAGTGAGAACTAAAGCCATACTGTAGTACCATACCATTTACATCAAAGCTTTACCTTGTTTTAATGTCGTGCTTATGGCTCTATTACACTTTCTATGGGTGATATATGAGACAAAAATCACCAGCCCTTCTCCTGTTGATAAAATTGGGGTAAGCGAAGCTTCTCGTGTGTGTATTTGACCTCTCTGTTGATTTTCTTTCTTTCTCACTCTCTGTTTCTTTCTCTCTCTTTTTCATTCTTTCTCTCTTTCTTTCTCACTTTCTTCCGTTCTCTCTTTTTCTCTATTGCTTTCTCTCTCTCTCTTTTTCGCTTTTTCTTTTTGCCCCAGGTATGTGCCATTGAGCTTGGACCCTTTCTGCACTACCACCAGGATCGGCCCATTTTTCAGCGTGACACCACCCCCACCACTGACACTTGTGAGCCTTTAAAGCTTCGATTAAAGAAGTCTCTGTTTCTCCCGAAAGGCGAAGCGTCAATTGCGATAGTAAAATTGTGGACAGTTATAAGAAGTAAGGATAGTAGTTTTATCGGCCGTATAAACTTGTAAACATAGGCATACGAACTAAATTAACAAGCATGGTGTCACACGCGAACAAGCAAACATGAACGCATTTCACTCGATGACCGCTGAAACTGGGTGTCAAAACGCTGTAGTGAGTAAGCCTGGCTGCAGCAGCGAGCGAATTGACCTTTCTCGCACCGCTCGCATCAACGGGAACTAAGCCGCGAAAACACAGCGCAGGGAGGAAGGACTTCGCTGCAGATAGCTTTGAAGATACAGCCGCCTGGGCGGAAGCGCGGGCGTAGTACTCGGCCTCCCCTGTTCGTACCCTCCTCCTGGAGCATAGCAGCCCTCCAGGCGAGCGTGGTTGCTCGGGCGGCGCGGAGTAAAAGGCGCCGCCCCCCCCTCCTTCCCCACCCTCCCTCCGGAGCGTTGCGATCGACTGGAAGACGGGACGCTTCCTTCCCGCTTCGCTCTCTTGCGTGCGCGACATACAGCCGCGATCGCCACACCCTCGCACGTTTTCACTCGCACATACAGCATACGCCGCGCGACAGCGATTTTATCGCCCTCGGACTTTTTACGGAACGTCACGGCGACGACAACGGCGATGGTGACTGCAGAAATGTGCTTGGAGCGTCCATATAATTGCTATGGTATAGAAACGAACAATAAAACGGTGTTTGTCGTTGAAAAAAAAGATTGCACCAGAACACCTCTGCAATCAGGACTCCAGCAAGGTTCAGGCAGGTTGCGATGTAGAAAGTTCACGCTTATACTGCTGATCCGCTTCCATTCCTAACATGTGGCTGATAAAGCCGGGGGCAGTCCACTTTGGCGAATATCGAAACTGTTTCGCTCAGTGCAAACACCCAAGTCATTTATGCCTCGGTGCATCAAGAGCAGTCACGAGTTAGCGTGCACGACTAGTCACACTGCAGATATTTAAAAATCACTAGAGCTTCTCATTTTCGGTGACCTGACGATACGCAGTGTGCTTATATTGAAGTGGATGATGAACCATGTGCAGCACGTACTTTGAGAATTGTGCCACTGCAATGTGGGCAACTGAACGTGCCACTGCATGCAAGTATCTGCAATTGAAATTCTCACTCTTAAGGGAACAGCATCGTGCGCCCCTTTTAAACAAAGCAGGCACAGTGCACTGGTGAGTCTGTGCAGGAGCCGATCGCAGGCCGAGTCCCTCATGATGTTTTGATTTTGCGTTCACTTCAGCTCTCAGCCAAACTTTGAGCTATCAGCCAGGACTACTCGCTGCTGGCAGACACGACGTGAAGGTCACAGAAAGAACCTTGCCACTGAGACATTTGTGCAATGCTTTCCGCATATGTTTGGGCACGCCCATGTGCGAGCGCCATGTCGTGCATTTAAGCACCTTGATATTTCACCTTTTATCTTTCAATTCGTTTTGTCCGTATGCTGTTATTCCAGTTGAAGGTTGCACGCTAGCCCTTACAACAGGTAAATATCCTGTCCTTCCGTCCCGTTTTGGTCTGTCCTTCAAAAATTTTTCCCTATAAATGCAGGCAACTTTCTCAGCATTATATTTAGCACATGCGTATTGCATGTATATACTACAGTCGTAGAAGACCTTGAGAAAAGCGGGTTTGCAATTTTGTGCAATTTGAATTGGTCTACATCGGATGCATTCATCGATCGGAGCTCGTCAGCAATAAACCGGAATGAATGTGCACCCCAATATTTACGGCCGTCTTTAAATTCGACGAGGACATCTTGACGCGAAGGCATCCAGCGTTTTCTCACATTACGGGGAATACATAAAAAATAATGAAAATTTATTTCGCGATCGTCTGCACACAAAGAACCCTTCGCCTCCATCTGAGCATAAATTGGCTCACATGCATTCATCGCTCTTCACTTCCAGGCGAGCGATCTCAAGGCTGAAATCCCTTCCTCACACCTTCCCGCCGCTACCTCCCACCCACTATTATTCCTTCCGTGTCTCTCCTTTCAGGTCCAGCCACGGCGGCGCTGCCGCTCGCTCGCTCGGCTGTCATCCTAGGACGCTTCCTTTATTTTACGCTAGTGCATCTTCGATGGGCCTGTATAAACATGTTCCACGACCATGCCGTCCGGCTGTGGATTTCCAACGTGCGAATGCAATCTCAAATAGTTTTCGATCTTGCGTGCAAACTCATGCCACTCAGGCGCGCGAGGTCGTAAATGCCCGCGCTTTTTGATCGGTTCTCAGTATTCAGGAGTCTGCTCTTCTATCTCACACAATAGGGTTAAGACAGCTCCTTTATACAAGGACACTTCGTGTGCCATCCTGGGTATGCCTTCTGTAGAGCGAGGAAAAGATAACAAAAGATTCTGAAGCGGCACAAGAATGCAGATAGCAAGGTTTGGCAGTGGCGTGCAGATGTAGGTGTATATGAAGTGCTTCTGCCCCGTACATATTAGGTACCTAAGTCACGAGTAGAGGATAGGGGAGCTTGCATCAAATTCAGGAGCCCAAATTTAGTGATGAGCTCCTCAGGCGCAAAGAAGTGCATCAATGGATTAATGGCGTTACACTCACTCGATTGACAAATGCAGACTTCGCCGGACGCCAAATGGTTTATGCCCTTTCGCCGGAGAAGGTGGGACTGCCATGCTAAAATAAAGGTTTAGCTCGGGAGCTCCTATCAAAATACATCAGAAGGGAGACATTGTTTTCACGGCAACCACTTCACCAAACTTGGTGATTTGCATTTAATAGAAAAAGTTACATAGCAATGACTGTAGCAGGCCAGCGCAGCTATTTAAGCCGACCGTCAGTCGGTAACGCGTTAAAAAAAATTGAAGGACGCTTAAAGATGCTCTGAATCACTTTTTATCGAAGGGGAGAAAGACTTTTGAGACGAAACTAGGCTATTTCAGAAATACTTTGCCGCAAAAAGTACTTCAATACGGCCAGCAGAACCGGAGTTATTAAACACAGCCTCAGCTGTGCTCCCCCTTCCTTCTTCATTGCCTTGCACTCTAAAGGCTACGGCGGAGTGGGGCGAGGCCACAACGCTCCACCTTCAAAACGTCACCGTGGTGCGCTGTTCAAGTTTCAGATTTTGGTGCCTACGCCGCGCTGAACGTAAGTCAAACGCGGTTGTACTCAGAGAGCCGCAGTGCGCTTAGCAAGTAAACTCGTGGCGGCACCTCGCGGCGGCCGCGGTGTAACCGATCGAAGCGACGATTAGCAGCCTCGTATTGGAATGTGCTTTATTGCGCTATAAAGCACAAAGAAGAGAGTGAGGGTCATGGCTCTGTTGAAAAGGGGGCATTTGAGAGAAAGCTGACTTCGCGCTCCGCTTGCGAGCTCCACGCCCCGCGTAAGACAGCAAAACTTGGCTGAGATGTTCACAGCAGCGTATGCTACCGGCGGACTATGTTATTTCACAAAGCCCGAGGGGTGGTTCAGGGCCCCTTTAAGCTTCATCTTTAAGAGTGGAACGCGAAAGCGTTATCGGGAACCATTCGGATCACATTTTTGTTTATGAGTAGGCTTCACTGCAACTCATAACGTGTGAAAGCCAGCTTACAAAGACCAAGCTTACACCGTACCCCTTAAAGCCGGCTTCACTTTTAAAGACAAATTCATTGCTTAGAAGACATTTTTACGGGGCAATATAAGCCGTCTTGTATCAAAATGGTAAGGCGTGAGGACCTTTTTTTGGTATTTTATGAATTGTTTGCTTTTGCCCCTAGGCGCGCGCGTGTCCAAAATTTGGAGGACGCTTTAGCATTCAAAGATTCCTGAATGCTTGTCAGGCTTCCCGACAGCTGCAGCTTTGTTTTTTTTTTCACCTTCCCGTCTGCGCGCCACTACCGTTTTACGCTGACGTGTAACGCTGCCGTAAACCCCTGGATTTACGCTGCCGGGGAGGCGAGTGCCATCTTCATGGGGTTTTCGCAAGTAACCTACCAGAGCGTGCCGTTGTTTTATGGTAAAAATGCTGGAAAATGGGTTTGTGTTTGAGTTTTCTCGTTACAGAATTATGTTTTCTTGTGCATTCAGATTACAACCCGACGCTGTCATGTCAGCAGGTTGTAGTTAAGTCGTATTTCACCAATTTTTACGACTTATTTTACTTTGAGAAATTGAATTTTTGTTCCCTAATGCCTTGCGCCACGTGAAGGGCCTGAATGGTCGGGGTGGTTCGGGGTGAAATTCTCCGCAATGAACGCCGAAGCCTACGCTGACGCCGGCGCCGACGCCGGATTTTCTGCGACACGGGGCCCTTAACGCTATCACGTTAAATAACATCGCTGAGTGATGAGTCAGCTGCGTTGCCTAGCAGCCCCCTCGAGGCTCGAGGTGTGCCTCGCCTCCCAACCGTGCCGTGCGCATAGGAATTTAAGGAGAGAGAAGGAGAGCATGAGCGCGGCGCGCTATTCTCGGGAGAGAGAAAGAGAAAATGCAGTATTCCTAAATCTAAATACCAAATGACACATGCTTGTAACATGCTGTTTCGTGCTTGTAAATGTAACATGCTTGTAATTTACTTTTTTTTCAGCTGATGCCGTCCAGTGGAGCTTCATACAGCAACTACGCCTTACCTGGGGTCACAACGTTGGATGAACGCACAAACAGCGCGGAACGAGCTTTTATATAGCGCAAAATAAATCTTTACTCCTTTCACAAGGAGTCTTGCGTCTACTTTGTGAAATTGCACGTGGCACAGATTTCATGGGACTTGAGAAGATCGTTCGCAATCATTTTTACCAAACAATAAACCGATTCCGCACGAAGACCGTGCGCGGTCTGGCAAAAAAAAAAAAAAAAAAAAACGCAGCCGGCGTGCTAGCTAGCGTTCAAAATGCCCGCGCCGAAAACCGAAACCGGAAGTGATTTACACCGACCGCTTGGCGCGCTGCTGTGAATTCGGCCGCTGGGCTCTATGGGAGTGTCCCCTCTTGTTGAATTTCTTTCTCTATGGGCAGAACTCACGTTGACTCTGTGGCGTGTACATGTAGCCTTGACATAGGACGACCAAAGAAGATCCGGACACCCGAAGAGGAAGCCGCTCATCTTGAAGCGCGTTGCGCGGCCAAGCGAAAATCTGCGCGTCGGCGGCGAGCCGATTTGGAATACCGTACCTAGCAGCACTTAGCATTTCCTAGCAAAACTTAGCCAAACCTAGTAAAACCTGGAAGAAAATCTAGGTCGATCACCAGCTCCGCTGTTAATTTACTCCAACCTTGCACCACTAGTGCAAGCTGTCCACGTTCTTTTTTTTAGCCCGTCAATGTTTCTTACTTATTGATAATTGCAAGGATAAAAGAAAAAAAAACTATAATGCTTGCAGCTGTGTAACTCAGCAACAAACAACGATGCTACAATTCTGTAAACTGCGCGTAATCATACATGTTAAACAGTCAAAATTAAAGTATTCTATGGCCTTAGGATTGGTACCCTTAATTTGCAAACGGGACTTCTGGGAAACTCTTGTAAACATTATAACCATTTCAATAAGCTGTTAAATTATGCGTCTAATCTCTCCGCTTGAGATGTAATATCAGATGCACTTGACAGAACTGCGATATCTGTCTTTGGTGAAGAGGTACGGATTTGCAAACTTCGTGAATGTATTTTTTTAACTTCTCAATTTCAGCAATATAGTTCTAAAAAATTCAAAGTTTTAAATAACCAATGTGCTTTCTAGGGACACTGCAATTTAGCAGTTTCTCTGAAATTCGAAAAATGTAATTCAAATTAGTTCAGTGGTTGTCTATTAAAAGTATTTTCTCTGCTTTTTACATTGATTTACATGCGAAAATTGCAGTTGGTCTCCAGCGAGAGCTTCCTGTTAAACGTTGCCGAAGACGGTGAACGCTATCCTCGAGTTATCGAGATGGGCGAGCAGCTGCACCACGCTTGACTCTATCCTGAAAATTCATTACAAAATCGCTCCACGAGGAAGCTGAGACTCTTAGTGAATCCTACCCTCATTACGAGAGCGCTGAGCTGACGTTATTTATAGAAGCGAGTAGCGACGGCGAGACAAGCTAAGAGGGGCTCACTGGAGCGCCAGTCCTTGCGCCGAAAAATATAGGGGAGCTTACTGACTTTAATACGTTTGTTGAAGTTTTTTTTTTCTCCTCAGGGTTTACTCAACTGCAGGGGGGTTCGCTGTGGTTGAATTTTCATTGCGACGAGGGGCAATGCCAACTAGCTAAAGCACCGAGCACGTAGTTACAGCTTTAGGAATTCCTTGCCTGAATCCTGCTTCGACCAAAACTGAGCTCGAATAAATTACATTGTCCGTGTGCGTTAAGTTACTAAACACACACACACATTTTGAACCAGTGGAAATTGGTTTTCTTAGCTTAAGTGAAGTATTTGAAATTCTTGATCGCATAGGATGATATATTTCGATTTCATTTGGGCCCCTATTCTCGCGGCCTTCGCCTCTTTTTCATCTTATTTATAGCAATGGCGGTCGTAAGGAATAGATGGACACTCAAGCCAAAGTGACCGTAACTGGGGAAGTCAATTAGGGTAGGAATGTAAGCGCAGTAATCATGCAGGAGGCGTACTATATTTCCTGTGGGCACAAGCATGAATGTTTATGAGCGTGACAGATGAGAAGCTCCCAAAATGAGCAGGGCTCCCAAGGAAAGAGTTCTTTTTATGCTTCCCAGCACTGAAGCGCTGAAATGTGAGGCCACAGTGCAGTAGCTATGTATAGGGGCATTCACTAGGTTGCACAAGTTTACCGGGAAGCCGATTCACATGGTAGAGCTTGCATTCGAGAAATGGTATTCCTGCAAAATGACCCCTTTCCTTTTGCCTACATGCAAAGATGTGCAGCAAGGCATCAAAAACAGTGGAACACTGTTTCTATTATGAGGTGCATTGCTTACGTCAGTTGAAGTTGTTAGTAAATTTTTAGCGTTAAGGAAGGTCAATGCAAGTTGATTGCTTGAAGGACATCTACATTTGATTGGCAAACCAAGAACTACATTGCCACCAGTCGTTCAGGTTCGAGATGATTCAATAATTGCAACTGTCGGTGCGTCCGTGTAGTACAGAATACGCAGACATGTGTTAGAAGTCAGTCCTTCTCCAGAGGTAGAAAGCGCACCTAGAACAGAGTATTGTTGTTTATTTTTTCTGCGTCCTGCTCCTGAAGGATGACCAGATCTCGCCCGGAAGGCGGCCTGGGTCACTTCCGGCAGGTTGCTGTCCACGAAGCTTACCATTTGGTCTGAAAGATGGATATGTTCGATGCATTCACATAGAATGCATGGGGGGGGGGACTCACCGCAGCGATGCTGGAGGGCTTCTGCGCGGGTGCGTCGTCGCTGGGAGTTGTGCTCGGGGTGCATGTTTAAGGGACGGGGAATTATGCGAATGTGTTTTTTCACGCTTGGTGGTATTCGTAAGGAAGAAGCGAGCTCGTTAACGGTGGACCAGTATTCGAAGTTTCGCAACACCTGTCGGCCAACAGTAGCATGTTGTAGGCGTTCCGCTGATAGGTCGATTGTCCCGCAAAAATTTTGCAAGTGGTGCAGCAGTGTTCACTAGCATTCGCACGGATTCTATATGTAGAATTAAGGTACCGCATGGTAGACCAAGTGCTTGTTTGTAGGCCTTTCGAATCAATTTGCCAAAGTTTGCTAGGTCCGTAGGTTTTAGGGGTATATAGTGGATGGAGGATATGCCATCAGGCTGATGATCAGGGCTTGGATCAGTCTTGTTACAAATTCCTCTTAAGGCCTCGTCTTTTGGTCGTGCTCACCGACTATCAGCATGACTTGTGAAGTCGAGTTATGTAGCTCTTATAGTGCGGAAGCCCCACAATCGTCGCTTCGTGGTTGTAATCCAAGAATGCGGTGGTGATCCGTTTTGCGGACGTCTTGTCAAGACAACACTATAGTCATTTAGGACTCCCAGCTAGGTGGCTTGCCAATATTACTTCCGAGGTCGTTTATCTTTCTCTCGCACATTAGATTACACAAACCTTGGGATCCCTTTCAAAATGGACTTGTACGTAATTACGGCATGCGTCAGCAGCACTACATGCGCTTGGACTACGCCGGTCTCAATTTGCACAGAACACTGAAAGACGTAATGCTGCAATTTGTTCGTTTCGCACAGAGCAAAAAACAAGCAATAGTTCGACGAAAAGTTTGCAGAAAGGCTCAGTTGCGTTTTTAGATATCAAACTTCTCAACTTCTCATCACTTTCAGGTGGCGTTGACAGGCCACAAGCTCCAGTGTGTGTAGTTAGGACAAGTAAAGAAAAAAAAAGTATGACAATTGCGTTTTTGTGCCCTTACATGGCAGCTCTGTAAAGCTTCTCAGATTGATAGTTTTCCGAACGCTCGAGCAGACTTAGTGGAACAAGACACAACATTTTTGGCGCAAACTTTTATTTCGAAATGTCACCTTCATGGGCTTGCACGAAGTACGTCGTGAAAGGAAACGCTCCTGTTAGGGTACATGCATAAAATATATGGAAATATGAATAGCTAGACAGGTTCTGCTGTAATTCCATTTGATTAAACGTGAAAGCCAGAATCAGAATAGTGTGCTAGACGAAATGGCAGAAGACACTTTTCCAGGCGCTTCAGCCAACCTGTCTGTATGAATGATTCCAAATTCAATGAATGAATGAATGAATGAATGAATGAATGAATGAGGTTTTATTGTTATTATAAAAGATACAGCACAAAGAAATATTATATAGGAGGAGGTCCCGAGGTCAACAAATCCAGTGGGACCTACTGTACAGCGTACATCAATGAACCTGTTATGTAAGTTTCTCTGCACAAGAAACTAAGGATGAGGAGATAAAAGTACTGCAATTCTAATGATTAACAGGCTTCGCCTCCCATATATACATATCACTTACTAATTGAAATGATATCCGACAGATTTACTTGGCGTGTAGTACGACATTGTTCCTTCAGTGTTTTCTTTACCAGACGCCTGCTTCGTCCTTCTGTTGCTGTATTAAGCTCGGCGCAGAGTGCAGCAACACTGCCTTTGAACCACACAAAATAGAAATGAAACGGGCAAGTTGCGTAACAAAGCAACATTTCACGTGCCTCCGCACGTCGCTGGTTCCCGTCCGGAGCATCAATACGTGAGCTGTAACCTTGGCGCATCCAGTAACCATCAGAAACAAAAGAGAGCGGAGAGAAAGAAAATGTCGCAGTTTCTCCCGAAAGGCGAATCATCAATTGCGATAGCAAATTAGTAGAGAGCTATTGGGAGTAGGAACGCTAGTTTTATCGGCTGCCTAAACTTGGACACATTCGCTTACTAACTGAATTAACAAGCGTGGTGTCAGCGCACACAAGCAAACGTGAATAGATCACACTCGATGTCCGCAGACAACCACTGTCAAAACGCTGGCAGCAACCGCAGCCGAAGCAGCGAGCGAAGGTTCGTGCGGTCTGTCGCTTCAACAGAAACAGAGCGGCGAATGTACAGCGTATACGTTACCGAGAGTATTTCCCAGTAGGAAATTTGTCTAACCAAGTTAATACTGCAAGTATGTTATGTCTTTACCTGTAAATAAGTTTGTTATAATCATCTAATGTAACTGAACCCCTGTGTAGGTATTGCAGCCTCTCGCGATCGCTAGTCCTTACAAGCCATCAACTCTCGTCTTGAAGACAGCGTGGGCCCGCTTTGCCTCCATGTGATGCCCCGGTAGCGGAGGCCAGCTACCCATTTTTGAGACGCACCGGTAGCGTAGGCATTAGCGCGATTCTCTGTGTGACGCCCGAGTCCGAGACCACAACACCCAACCGCTATAACTGGTGGCACTGGTGGAAGAATTTTTCAAACAATCCCAATTCCAACTGTCTCCATGAAAGCGGAAGGATACACCTGACGGACCTTGGGAAATGGTGATCGGCCGGTATTTTAATCAAGCGTAGGCGACTTTGGGTTGTACACCCCTAGATTCATGGGCCTCATCTTTGTGACATGGTGATGCTTTTGTGGGTAAGAGTTTGCTTTTGGCTGTAATATTTTCGAGGCTTCAATTTCTGTGGGCTTATATAGTTGAACCATTGATCTTTTGATCCTGTTCTGCTTTGAGGGGTCTCATAATATGTTATGTGTGACAGCAGAGTCAAAGCTTAAAGCACTGATCATGGTCCTGTTGAGTGCGACGAAAGTTAAACTCAACAAATTTGACGAACAAATTGTGATTGTTTGATGAGCTCCAGGCAGATCTAGAGGATTGCTTAGCAGACGACGAGATTCGTAAAGCCATTCTTCGAACTAACAGTGATCAAGAAATTACTCTACATTTTTGCAACAATATTCTAATTAGGCAGGGACAGGAAAGACAGGAAGCAATTAGGCAGGGACAGGAAGGAACTTGGCGGGAACAGGTAACTGTAACGAAGAACGTAGGCAGGGGATGAAAGCATTAAGCCAAGAGATTAAAAGTCCGGATCAAGAGATTAAAAGAAAGCGACGAGAGTTTTTCGCATCAGTAGATGTAACTCACGGAACGTGCGAGGAAGTCGCAAGCAGATCTTTTGACGAGAACTGAAGAGAAACCTAGCAGGCCCTGTGAAGTTAGCAGCATGTTCAAAGGTGAATTGAAAGTGTCAGCTGCTAAGGATGGTGGATGACAACAGAGGATGTCGGAGGCCAGGGTGAGCGCGATGAGCTTCTGTGCCCAGGGAGCACTTGAGAGGCAGTTAGGCCTGCTGTGAATGATTTGGCAAAGTCTCCATGTGTATGCGTCGCAATTATAGTTAGTGAAGTTGTCGGTCAAGCAAAGAGTACTATGACTCGACAGACACGAACACCTATGCTGAGTTAAAGGCCGCGTCCGAGCAGTGTGCAGAAACACAGGCAATACAGTTGCGGGCAGTTCGGAATAGTTAGAGCTGAGCAGCTCAGTGAGAGCTGCATTATTCCATAGTCCGTTAAGCTGTCCGCCCGTGTATGTAGCAAAGAAAGAGATGATTTAGCTACAAATCACTTGGACTGAGCGCGTGATACAGCGATCGAGACCGACGTCATGAGTGCCAATCAGCACGCGATGCGAGATCAAGGCTCAAAAGTGAGCATGAGAGAGAGGGCCTAGAGAAAAATTGACTAACCATTCCCGCCCCTGAGAAAGTGGATGTCCAGCGAAGCTATTGAAAAACGCTAGAACTCTTGAGGGGGGTATGCAATGCTTTACGGCGTTGCAGTAATGGTAGTAATGCTATTTTAGAGTAATTGTAGTAATGGTAATTTTGATAGCACGCCGCCGCAAATACAGTGCTGCAACAGCATTGAAGCGATAAGACGAGGCCATGAGGAAAGCACGTCATCACGAAGCAAAGTACCAGGAACTGTCGCGGCTAGAGAAAGTGGACCAAAAGCTGAGCATTTTGTTAATCCTGAATAACCGCAGTAGCTTTTAGAGCACAGCCACCTGGAGTCAGCTTCCGAAGAAACAAGTTTTGTTTGTTTGCTTATTTTTGAGCGTTTGAGTAGCACTTTTGTTATCTTTGAACACAG
The DNA here is from genome assembly GCF_013339745.2 of Dermacentor silvarum. Lineage (NCBI taxonomy): Eukaryota > Metazoa > Arthropoda > Arachnida > Ixodida > Ixodidae > Dermacentor > Dermacentor silvarum. The sequence goes on along the minus strand of NC_051155.1, from coordinate 159,669,007 downwards.
AGCCTCTTTATGTTCGTTTAGTTTTCGTATAAGAAACTTCCAAGTAGGAAAGAAATGTTTTTATCTAGCGAATGAAGCTATATTATCGCGAAGTGTTTTTTTAGAAAGCTTTTTCTTTATATATATTTTTAAGAAAGACATGTAGCGTGAAGTCGAATTTATTTGTTGAAGGCTTATAGTAACGCACGGGTCTATCAGTTAACCTTTGTTAAAAGTGTTTCCGAGGTTTTTTTTTAATTTAACCGTTTGGTTTTAGGAGTCCATTATAAGGGGGTCCATGAATTTCCACCATTATGGTGTGTCCATAAATTTTTCAAAGAAGCGTTTTGCCATTCCATTAGCGTCGTTCCTGTGTGGACACAAACGAAAACAGTAGTGGATGTATTTGCACGTGTGTATTGGAGGCGTGAACGTTCTGAGCGTTTTATGGAACCTGCATTGAGATAGTTAAAATAAGCGGAATTTGCGCAAGTTCGATTTTATTGTTCAGTTAAGGCGTGTACTATAGGGACAAAAAGAAAACAAGCATGTGTAGGCATTATGTAACATGCTTGAGACCCAAGTATGCTTGTTTTGTTGAGCTCAAAGGAACATGAGCACCCGCCTTGTTCGCCCAAAACGTGTGTCGAAATTACGGGGTTCAAAATATGATGCTTATATGAGCATTTTAGTATGAAACCTTGTCGATTTTCAGCTGATTCCCAGCGTTTACACGCGGTGCGGTGGTTTGTGGCAGGGAACGGCTCGTCCCTGCTGGTTTCTGTGAAATGGCTGGAATATTTCTCACCTTGTGCAATTGCTGAAAGCCCGCCCATCATTTTGGTCACCAGCCATTCTCACCCTTTCTTGAGCTTGTCGGTGCTTGCCAGTCAAGATTTTCCGGGCCAGTGAGGAGCTGTTGTGTTTGGCGTATTAGCTGAAGGACGGATGCTGGGGGCATTGAGGTATCGACGTCAAACGACATTCTACCGAGTAATCAAATTTCGCACTCCTACAAGAAGGCGAGTTTCTGTTCTACCCAAGCGAGTTTCTTTCTGTTCTACCCAAGCCACTAAGCCGTCTTTTGTTGCTGCGCACTTTTCAAGGTGTAGGCTAATTGCCGTCACAACGTGTTGTGCTTCATACCAACCCATTGATTCAGTGAAGCAAAGGTTGGTCATTTGGGGAGTGGATTTCCTTTATGTGAGCTTGTGACTGGAACAATGTGACTGGTACAGTTGCTTCTCCATTTCCATAATCACCTCAGGGGCGGTACGTACGTGTGCTTTGTGTGGGCCTTCTCCAATTCGGAGGTGAAGTTTTGCGACGTCTAAAGGCCCCTGGATTGGTTTAATTTGACATCATCTCTTTCGCTGTTTCCCAGCAAGCGACCTGAGAATAACGGATGGGAATAAAGGATTTATCTTGCATGCTATCAGTCGTGCTCTACCAAATTGTAGACGCATGCTCGGACATCATATATGCTTTGTTCCAAGAAGGATTTAGTGACGTGCTATGATGTAACATGTATGGCACTCGGTACGCCTGCAAGTATCTTATGCCTTTATCTGCAAATGAGTTTGTTTTAACTGCCCTATGTAAATTAACCTCTGTTTTGTCCCTCCAACCTCGCGTCCTCCCAACTCCTAGCCAAGCCATCAACTCTCGTCGTAAAGATACAGACAACGGCGTGGGCCCACTTTGCCTCCGTTTGACGTCCCAGTATAGCGTGTAGGCCAGTTACCCTGTTTAGAGACGCACCGGCGGCGGACGTTATAGAGTGCGATACTTTGCGGAACGGCCGACTCTGGGAACACGACACCTACCACCTTGACCTTGCACATGGGTCGGGTTCTCACTTTCCAGTTTATTTTATGGTTTAATTCAGTATGGAACCTAATTATCCAACTATAGCCGAGATTTCAGGTTAGCTTCAACCGTGTGTACTGTTGCGGCTCGAGGTGGCGTTTGGGCAAAGGAAACCACCAAGCCCATCAATGAATACTTCATCCGGAAGTAGCAAATGAAGGAAAAGGTTTAATTTACATTATGTCCAGTGGCTCCTGGTACGGAAGCCCACTCCATCAGGAGCATAATAAACGTCTCAGTTAGCTTCAAGACACGTCAGAACCACCCTCCACTGCACCACACGTATCCGCTTTTAACACCTTCGTCTTCCCTAGGAGACTGTACTGGGGAATCTGATGTCGGTAGCTCGGCCAATCCCAATCGCCGAATCTGTTCCACCGGGCCCGCCTCCCATGCCTCATCCCCACCCCCGCATTCTCAAGTATGCGTGGCCACCTGGAAAACTTAGCTCGAAGCTCTTCTCACGGTTTTTGGTGATGATGACCGCTTTCATCCATTAGCCGGCTTTGCGTGACGGCCCTCTTGTCAGCATCAGGATTTGGTAGTAATCTTCACGGTAATTACCGTTTCCCTCGATGGTGGTGGTTGTTGTTGACTCGACGCGAGCTCTTTTGTTAGCGCGTCACAGTTTATGACACGCCTGATTGCTGTCGCTGCGCGTGCTGATGAATAGACCGCCTAGTGGGAAACGTCCAAGGCATGCGCTTGCCTAGGTTGAGACGTAATCGTACCACGAATTTAATCAGGCAAAAGAAAATTATGTTCTGAAATGTTTTGGCCTAGAATACTTTCAACAACCTTATATTTTATCAGAGAGCGCACAAGTTTAACTTCTCATTCTTTGGGGGCAGATATAGCTATACTAGGCTTTAAAGGAATCATTGCAGAGGTGCGATGTTCCCTACCCCAGTTACGTTTAGGGTAGATGTTTAAAGCACGCGTTAGCATGAAGAGTTCATTTCTTACCCACATTTACCTAAGTACGCGTGCGTATACTGCTCGAGACATGAAACTTTGTTGTTTACAAGTGTCCCGAGATTACGTTACCAGCGGCTGGCGTTTTAGAGCACGCTGGACAGCAGCTTCGCTCCTTGTTTCTTAGCATGCGAGGATGGCGTCTTGAACTTACTGTTAATAATAGACGTCGACGGGTGCCACATGAGAAATCGAATGGCTGCACTCTCGGGCTGGAGAGGACATAGATAAGAACCACACAACGTATAAATTATAGTAAAGGATATTACACCAATAGGAGGCAGGATTCAACCTTCAATGTGTCAAGTGTCCGTCCATTTGGAAGGAATAGAAACCCCAAGTGGTAAACAAAATACATTACCTCAAACATAGCAAGCCTATGATTGAAAGCTGCCTTTATTCACAAATACTAACGAAAGGTCTTGAAAGGAGGCACTCGGGCGGAGCAATTGCCGGCTTGTCTTGCAAAGCTACATCCGCCTGCAGCCAACAACATCCCCCTCCACCTCCTATTCACAAGATCAGTTTGGGCGTGAAAACACACGTGCGGAACACATTAAAAAAAAAGAGGAATTCGAGATGAGACACACCACTGATTTGAAAATCGGGAAATGAGTTCCGCCCAACTGTAAACAAAGAACACCTGTCTGTCTGCGCGAACGGAGCACGGAGCATCGAATATTGTTTCTGCACCGGCGGGAAATCGAGAAGGGAGTTATGTGCAGGACTTGTTTCGACTCACCACTGGGACGCGGCTTCACAATTTCAGATTTGCTAAAATAATACAAAGGTGCGACGAGGATTGGACTGCGCGCCACCGTCGGTGCAGACGTTTCCGAATTCTTCGGAGAATTATTGCGACACCCTTGCAATACTCGATGTGTTACAAAATGTGGAATGAGATTAGTGTGGACCGGTGCCACTTTGAACCAGTATACATACATAACAGCTTTCGTGGTAACGTGCTGCAGATGTAACGTACCGGCCATTATCCACACCGACTACGCCACTGAAGAGAGAGAAAATTTGTGACATTATTTTCTCCTCTTTTGAGCATCAAAGAAACAATGCACGTCTGCACATATACTGTAAAGCACGCAGCTACCAAAAGAATGCGCCAATATTAAAATTGGGTGGTACTTTTATGCTTAGTTATATCTCGCTCTTTGCGTAAATATTTATATTGTTAAGCAATGTCACGTCCTCAATTTCTAACAACGAAGCTGGAGTAGGCTTAGGAAGCATCTAAATAGTAAAATGCCCGCATTTGCAAGCATGCAACGAGAAAGCAGAGTTTCAAAGCGAAGCTTTCTTTGCCTACAATTCCAAGGTTTCGCGTTGGTCGGTCGGTCGCTAGTCGGGTTCTAGCAGACCAGATTCCCATTCCCATTAATTAAATTTGAATCGCGTCTAGTACGTGGCAGCATTCATTCACTTCAGCCCCCCAGCACAGCAACCCGATGCTCTCACCACTAGGTCACAAGTGCACTTTTTCTATCTTAGAGGGAATCAAAACCGTAACACTTACACTAAACACAGCACAAATAAATAACAAGGCAAATTTAAACGTACGTCAAAGAGGTGAAACAGTCCAGAGATTCACTAGAAAGCTCGTATAACCCACTACTGCACGCACACTTTCCTAGTGCCAACATGAACAAGCCAAGGTAAATATACATTGTAGGGAAGCTTCCATAGAAGCCCATACCTTCAAAACATGGCGTTTCATCGGGGGTTCTAAAGTCCCTGGAGGGGCTTTAGGTGTTTCGTGGGCTTAGCGCCATCTGCGTGAGGAGGGAGCACTACCGGCGGAAGAAAAAATAATGTGACACCATATCCGGTAAAAACAGAAGTGTGTCATTTTGTTTTCAATGGCACGAAATTCGTTTTGGGGGTCCACCATTAGAGCTGTATATTCAAATTCCCCGCCGTTCGATTTGGGCGATTCAAGCTTTCAGCACGGAAAGCGATGCAGCAAGAGGTCAGCCGTAGGGGTGTCGAAATCGCATCCCTGCACAAAATATATTTTCTTTCGAGGCCGACGAAAGCTTTGGGTGTAGAGGGCTGGTCCCATTGTCGAACGCCAAGCCCATGGGGCAGAGCAGCCGCACGAAAACAGCTAAAGTAAACAATTATCTGGCGGTCGTAACTCACTACTTTCGATGGAACTGGCTAAGAAACGATGAAACATCCCACACCGCTAAATTCAGACAAACGCCGACATGTAAAACAGGACCATGTGTGAGGGGGGGAGGGGGGCGTATTGTAAAAGGTGAACTTTACGAGCGCGCCTTTGTGCAAACTTCAAGAGCTGCATTGCATTGCAAGTGATAGCGGCGATAACGCCCCCTCTTATGGTGGGCGCGGAAAAAGTTATTTATTGATAACGATAAAGTAAAGTAGAGTTGTGTTTTCAGTTCTCGCAACGCGTACGTAAAATTTATTTGGAATTTTATTTTGGCTTAATGAATCAAACTGTATCGTTTTAATTACATTTTTTTTCCTTTTCCAATGTTCGCTCCCTGCTCACATAATTGCACTTCAATCGCTGCTCCCATAACCACCCGTGATGTCCGTGACACTTCGTTCTGAACCGCTTTTCGCCCAAAGCTTCGCGACCTGTTTGGATCGGCCTTGAACAAGCTCCGTGCGATTATCGCCGCATGTTGATGGATATGATTCCCATACCATAATACATACTCATAATGGGGGCTCGGCAAAGACTTGTCTCCTCGTGCTGATTATGACGATAATTTTCATACCATGGTACATACCCACAATGAGGGTTGGCCAAAAAGTGGGTCGTACACATTGTGCCACCGCCAACCATTACTTTTAGATGATCACCACGTGTTGATGATGATTATGATTTCCGCACTATGTCACTTAACCACAATGCGGTATCCGCCAGGAAGCGTACCGGCGTGTCATTATGATGTTCGTGATGATTTACACACAAAGTCACATACCCAGAATGGGGAATTAGCCAAGAAAGATGCGGTAAAATGGCATAGGCCCACTTTGGTAGACTGGCCAAGAAACGGGACTGGATTGGAAAAACTTTATTAGATCCTGCAGGACACGCTTAGCGTGTAGCGGGCGTCTCCCACGTAGGGACTGACAGGGAATGCCTGGCGGCCGCTTCGTGGGCTTGCTAGACGGCCCATTGGAATATGTCATTCCAACGGCAACACGCTCTTGGAGATGGTTGCCGCGTGTTCATGATGATTGTGTTTTCCATATTATGGCACATGGCCACAAAAGGGGACTGGCCAAGAAGCGACTGGTACAGTTAAAGTTACTAAGAATTGAAGAAACACAAGCCTATATAACCTGTCATATTGCGTACCATGGGTACGTGATAGCGCACGCGCACGCCAGTTCTGTTTATGTCGAAAACGTAAGACTTAAATAGGCAAATTTCAAGCATGTCATTTTCCGGCGTCATGAAAGGTTGGCTTCACATAAACTCCAGCATCTAGGTTGGATCAGCGAAATTTCTTTTTCTATGTGCAGACTGCAACCCATGTTTCCCTCGGGTACGTTCCGTATCGTTGCATATTGTTTTCATTTCATACGCAGGCTTTGCTTTCCTTGTGTATACATGCCGCGGAAGGAAAATATAATTGAAGCGAATGTTAGAGACCCGACAAGCAAGTCGGGATATGTGTAAAGGTGCTCCTGTTGATATTTTCGCTCGACGTCTAAGGCTTCAGCTGCTAACTCCGCTCGACTCACTTTCCTTCTTCCTAATAGAAAGCTGGCAGAGCGAGGTGATAAGAAGCTACGGCGCTTGAGCTATGGGTGGCCCATTGAGAGCCCTCATCGGTCCACTCCGGTCAACAAGCTTGCCGTAAGCAGCTAGGCGAGATTACTGGAAGACATTAAGGCGGTGCCTCGATAAAACCCATAACCAATCGGCTACTGACTCCTAATGTGATCGTAAACCCCATAAATAAAGAGACAAAGCATAGTAAGGCTAGACACATCGGTATTGGTTGGGTATATGCTGAATAAATGAATTTAGAGCTCGGGTCGTTGTCCACAGAGCATCTGGCAACAGAAGAATGAAGGAGTGGCTTGGAGAATAGAAGTCGAAATATATGCTTGGGACATCCATGTCCACGTGCTCTTAATTGATGCTGTGCTATTAAGCTTTACTATAGGGGCAATGCTGAGAACTGCATGCTTCTCATAGCACAGAGCACGACATCGCACATGCTGTTTTGCTTGCACCAGCCTGCCTCACGCAATAATGCAGTCATGGACCCTGGGTTCTGAGCACAACCTGAATAGATGAGCACTGTAGAGAAGTCTCACAGTAAACTTGATTTATTACTCTACCGGAGTACTTGAAGGTGACACAGACCCAGCCAACAACCTTGCTGTAGAGCAAGGTTGTCGGTTGGGTGTCTGGTTCGTTGTTTAACATGTTTGTGCTTCTGATGCAATCATTCTTCCACTTTGGCCATAGTGATGAATGAATAAAGTGTGTGTGTAAAGAATTCTTCAGAGTTCGCGAGCAAGACTACACATTCGTACATAAAGAAGTGTGCTCTCACAAATATATTTAAAATGTTTGGTCCACAAGGAGGATGTGGCCACCAGCCATGCTCCATGGGATAGCGTTGATGGCAGCATAATCAGTGCTTTGTATTGGTTCTGCTGCCGAGAAGGACAATGTCTTGTGAGCGGTAAGAGCTGCTGCTCTCCGAGATTATGATCACTCTCTAACGTTATGTTTGTGTGGTTACAGCGCTTGACAGCAAACTTCTGAGACGGATGGCTCCTGCACATGAAAATTTAGTGAAGTATTCGCTGGAAGAGTTTGCGGGCGAGTTCCCAAGGACGCCGCATGCGCATTAGTGCCATAGTTATCATGGATGCTGCAGGTGGCAGGGACGTCAATGTGAGTAACTGAGCGGTGCTGAAGCTCTTGTGAAATTCTGATAGGGAATGCATTTTGTAATACTCAATTTGTACGGGCGGGAGATACGCAAGGTAGGTAGAAGCAAGTTCAATTATTTCAACTACTTTGCCAAGCGTATTACTTGTGTTACTTTCTGAAATTAGTGTAATCATGTTGTGTGAAGTTACACAGTGCCATGACAACTGGAAGAAGAAAGATGAACTGGTTTCTATGCTTTTGTTCCGATATTGCCGGCTAAGCACTCCTTGAGGAACCCCATCAAGTTGCGACATGTATTTGGCCTCAGGGGAATAAAGAGTAAGAAACGGCAAATCCAACTTCAACTGTCAATCCAGACCTGTGGATATAATTGGTAACGCGCCCTTGTTTGATTTTTTACTACTTTAAGTTCACTCGATATCTATACTGTTCTGTTACTACGCTCACGACTGCAGGTACACTGTACGTCAACTGCACGTGCACCACATACATAAACGCTACAGAAAGAAAAAAAATCTGCCTTTTCGGGTTAGCTTCTCTAAATGAAAGTGCAGTAAAGGAACTTTCGGACATTTCTCGTGTTTTCTGCGTTCAAGTGCGGTGACACGATGACACTGGACGAAACCCAAAAATTACATTGAAAAGCGTAAATGAAAAAAATTAATGGAACCTTGTTACATCTTAAAAATCCGTACGCTTGGAAAGAATTGGTCGTCTTAACAGGTCCAATGGTCATAAGCTGAGGCATGATTTACATATTATGAACAATGGAGGTAAGCTTATACTGTGCTGCAACAAGTTACTTTCTCTTTAATGACTCCTGCCCCCAATATTAGAGGTGCAGGCGGCGGGGCGCCTTGCGACACAACAGCGCGAAATGCCTAGAAAAAGTACAAAAACGAGAACACCAGACAAATCGTACAGCCTAGAACTATCGTAATTTCTATGACATTGCGCACAATAAAACTAAATGCAGTACAAGAATGAAGCTAGGTTGCCCCTCTTTTGTTTTCTTCGCCTGCTCACTAAAAATTTTTTACCAGTTTAATTTGCTTCTCTAAAGCATGTACAGAAGAGAAAACGTGAAAATCCTTTACAGACTGGCTTATGATATCTTAATCACACAGTAGAACCAGCACTACATGAATGATGTGTTACGCATCCAAAGTACATAACCAAAGTCTTTCGTTTTTATTTTTACTTTTAAATAATATCCTCATTCTTTCCCTACGAACTCATCATAATAGATAACAAAATTAGGTTGTTTGCGCAGGTACATTCTTTAGAGAAATACGCCACACAATGCATCGCTGGTGAAAAGGAGCCACACGGAGAATTGAATGTTAAAACAACTGCAGTAATAATAAATTAAGATTTATAGCGAGATTTCAAAAAGATACAGATGAGGGAAGTTTTAGTAGAGCTAGAATAATGGCCACTAACTTGGTTGGTTGATTGGTAAACATATTTATTCAGTGTCCTGCAGTTTTATGAGCCTGGCTGAGGTCTCCTACGTCGGGACGTCCAGGCCTGGCCTAGTCGCCACTTTGCGGGCTTGCTTGATGGCCCAGATTTGGTCGGTAACTCTGCCGGGACGATTTCTGTAATGTTGGGGAAACGAAGAGAAAAAGACCAATTTATTGATGATGACAAAGTTCCTACTCCTGCCTTCTGTTCACTGACAGAAGCATCTGTGGCCATTACGGTATTTATTTGAAGGCTTTCAAGGTCCTGTTCTTCTTTCTGGAGTTTTACGTGCCAAAACCAGTTCTGATTATGAGGCACGCCGTAGTGGAGGGCTCCGGATTAATTTTGACCACCTGGGGTTCTTTAACGTGCACTACAACGCAAGCACACGGGCGTTTTTGCATTTCGCCTCCATCAAAATGCGGCCGCCGGGGCCGGGATTCGATCCCGCGCCCTCGTGCTCAGCAGCGCAACGCCTTAGCTGACTGAGCTACCCCGGCGGGTCTCAAGGTCCTGGTCTAAGGTCGTAATTTTAATAAATGTTTAATAATAATTTATAAATGAATTTCAATAAATGTTTTCTCACTCTCTCTCTGTCAAGGCGGTCATCTAATAAACATTTTATGTGTCTAAGAGGCAGGATATTAACATTTTTAGGAAATATAGAATTAAATTCAACGCTTACTATCACAGTCGCTACGTTTGAGAAAACCACATTACGTATTAAAACCTGTAATAGTTTCAATGGCTTCTTTACAAAAATTACCTGGAGACAATGTAGTCAAGATCATCGATTCTCAAAGAAAGCAGTCGGCTGAAGAATGGACACATAGTAGGAGAATCGCTTGGGAGAAGCATAGATGTTCAGTGATCTTTGGCCGGTTAGTATCCAAAGCCATGTTTGAAGAGAAGGCAAGTGAGTTTCATGATTAAGCTGACATGATCAAACAAGTTTCATTGTTAAACTGACATAAAAGTAAGGCTTCGCGGTATAAAAGATAAAGGGGTCGTAGTTTATAAGTAGGATCCCCAGAAAATATAATACGCCACCAAACTCGAAAATTTTGCCGATATACATAAAATAAATTATCATCACAGTTTCCCTGTGCGTTCCCAAACATGTACTGCTGACTCATCGCAATAATATAAGAGCACGTGCTCCTTAAGTGCGATGTACTCAATGTGTGCCCACCAATTAGGCCTTTTTGTAAAAATCCTTCCCATTTATTTTAATGATTCTACCTGTGGAATTATGTATGGTCCATACGTTAGTGTTTTTCGGACAGGAAAAAGCTAAGGGAAAAAATGATTGCACTGTTTGATTGACAATAATTGACATTTAGAGACATCTCTATTGTTTTAAGTCAACTTTCAAACTGGTTCAAATACGACTTCAAAGTTTTATGTAGGGTATGTATATCAATTGACACCAAAAAAATGCAATACCATCAGCGCATACGCATACCTGTACGTCATGGTGTGTTGAAATATGACTTACTAATGCCTAGCACACCGGTGAGCCCTGGTCACTTCTTTCTCTTGCTCGCAGAACGCGAGGAAACGGCCCCTGCCCAGCAAAAAAAGGATCCCTGTCTCTGAGTTTTATGTCTGTCGTTGCACGCACATAATTCGAGCGCGATATGCTATATGCTTATATAACATTCTTCACTTCACAGCACTTCGGTGTGATGAAGAGCACCCCAACTGCGTTTCACGCATCGTACATAACTGTGCCCAAGATGAGAACCTCGTAAGAAGATGATGATGTTCCTTCGTAAGAACGAAGGAACACCATCCTCGGCTGTAGCTTGAAGTGTACTTACTGTACGTTGCGCTCCGACAACGCTGTGCACTACGCTGTGATATGCATACACTGGCTCAGCAGGAACGGTGTTCGTATGCCAATGCTAATGACCATGCCAGCACAGGAACGCAGAACGTTGTCATAGCTGCGCTGAAGAGATGATTAGGTGCAGTGTGACAGTGCAGCCACTTTGTCATTTTTGTACCCAAACGCACAGCGCATCACTCGCATCACTGGCAGTGTCACGTGCTGCTGTGTCAGTGCATTAAGTGTTCGGTTAGCTTCGACATGACGCGTGCTGTGAAGAATGTTATATAAGCTTATAGCATATCGCTCTCGAATTATGTGCGTCCTACGACAGCCATAAAACTCAGAGACTTAGTGCTCCTGTGGCGGGGAATTTCAAGTATGGTCATAAATATTCAGTCGGCGCTCTTGGTACACACGTAATGGTCGCATTTGCTCATAACTTCTACTTAGTTCCAGGAAACGAAATATAATGCGGTTGATACTACTCGGACAATCTCGAGAGCAAGTGCGCAGGTATGCCAGCGATATGTTACCGTAAGTTACACTGAAATAGCTCAAACAAAAGAGTGTCTTCCTAATTTGGCCAGTCTTTAAGAAATCGGGTAATTTTTGAGAATATTATCTAAGTTATAGACGACTGAATTGTGCTTCAGAATATGGCTGTAGCTTTAGATATTGTATGTTTGGCAGGAATTGCGTATTACTTCTGCGGTCCTTCAAATCGCCCATTGAAACGCATGCCTACTTCTCAACTATAAACTTTTTCATCGCACGGTTATTGGTTCTATTACAACCAACACCAATGATCCCGGAGCATCTCAAACACTGTTGCTTTCAGCGAATTCTCCAGCAGCACAACCCACTCGAACGAATTATTTGTTCTTTTCTGTTTCATTTGGTGCTTAAAGCCAGTGGAAAAAACAACCAAACAGTGTCATCTGAATGAAATTGTTTCGGGCATTATACATCCCCTTCGTAAACTTGAAGTTTAATTGCGATACTCTTTTCGAAAATTGACCATTTGAGTTTTTTCACGACTTGCTAATAAATATTGTGCTACTGTTTGCTTTGAATGTCTTGATGACAAATTAGTATTTATTTAAAGCTTTAATTTTCAATGATTCATATTGGATTTCTATGGCACTTACTAGCTTTGTCTGATGATTTGTAATATAGTATTTTTTATAACAATATAGAACCCTCACAAAGGTTGAAGAAACATTCTAAAGTATTACCTGTATCTCACACCCTTTTTAATTATTTACGACAACAAAAGACTTAATTTATTGTCTGCTTTGGCGTCTCTAGAACTGTTGGCCCCCTCAGTTTTTTTTCTCGCGTTTTTTACACGGAAGTTAACTGATGCGAACCGCATGCGCTCATCACAACGGCGGCGTGTTATGCCAAGTGTATTGTATTTATGAAACGTGGCCCTGGGGTTCGATACATAGAAAAACGGGTTCATAGGTGAACGTATTCCTGATTTTAGGTTTCTGAGATTCTCACGAAGAGACATTACTGCATCATAATACAAAATGAATACCAACAATGTGCTCAAGCTAAATTCATTGGACTATTGTTTTAATTGAAGATATTTGTGCGACTCAACAATTTCGTTGGACGCAATGCTAGGAACGCCATTTCCACCTTGACACTTTCTGTTCTGAAAACCGTAGCACTTACACTAAACGCAGCACAATTCAATAACAAGGCAAATTTAAAGACAACTCAAAGGGGTGAAACAGTCCAGAGATTCACTGGAACGCTCGTATGCCCCACAACCGCACGCACACTTTCCTCGTGCCAACTTCAACTAGCCAAGGTAAATATGCCTGGTAGCGAAGCTTCTACAGAAGTCCATACGTTCAAAACTTGGCTGTGTTTGAAGTGAGAGATCACAAGATGCAGCTCGCCTTCGACGCCGGCGGACAGTTCAGATCGTTCTCGTCAAAACGAGGCGAACAGACTGCCGCGAAGACCCTTTTGTGCGTGGTGCCCAAATTCGAGCTACTCTTGTGCCGCTCCACCAGCTTACGCTGTGACTGTGCTGCGTGTGCCGCGTAGGCCTGTGACTTTTTTTCAATTACAGAAGACAACCGGGATCCGAAATAAGCAACAAGGATCACGCTTTCCCAATTTCATGGCGAGAAAATGAACTTGTCGGGGTCTTTGCACGGGGAATAGCATTGAATCAGACGACGCTGAAAAATAGCGTTGCGAAAGAAAGCTCGCATCCTGCCTTGAATTCGCCTCCTGTTCTTAAAGTGCGTCTCTCCAAAGCTTGGGCAACTTGTCACTTCTCGAGACACTCGGTGCTGCACGTACGCAGGCCTTCTCCTTCCTCCTCCTGGTTCATTTACATTTCGTCAATTACCGAGGCGAGAGGACGAGAAAAGTCTTAGAGAGAGACCACATGTGGCCTCCACAGGGGCGCTGGCCCGTTGCGCGTGCTTCATGCCGTTATCTGAGATTTCTTGAAAGCGGCGGCGGAGTGTCTCACACTCGTTCATTCTCCAATTTTGTCACCAACGGGGAGGCGATGGCAGAGCACGTATTCAGGGAGCTCTAAAATGCAGTTTCGTTGGCAACGGTCGTTTTGGCGGAGCTGAGTTAGATTTAAGGGGTAGGATTTGGAGAACCGTCGTGCAGTTGCCTGCGTCAGTGTTCTTTCTTTTATTGTCTTGCCTCCCGCCTAACAAGTCACGTTGATGACACGGTGCGAGCGTTGTGTCCACTGCATTGCAAAAGGGCTGTTTTACATGGTTAGAATATATTAAGCTATTTAAGAATTTCACATGTGTTTTGTCTTCGGCCCGGAACAAGTCTAGCTCCTTTGCTCTGTTCGTATCGCAAATACACTAATTATATATGCATAGGAATAGTCTTCACTGCTGAAAAGTTATGTACGACTATTTAATGCAAAGTGGAAGGCTGTGGCATGATATATTGCGGAATATTTTGTTACGTTGAAGTACTGAACAGTTCAAGGTTGCAATAAATTTGACTTGACTTGAAAAAAAAAAGGCTAGAAATGTCTGTAGCAAAATGAATGGCCAATATATAACAATATATCGGTGGATAGATCTTCGTCTTTATATAGAGACCGGAAAAACAAACAATTATAACAGACCAATCGTTAGTAATGTTATGTACAAGATACCTTACCATATAGCAGCCTCGGCATGAGCGGAAGGCGAGCCTTGTGGCCGGAAACCGGCGAAAGTTCCGTGCGACACATGCGCTTTCAGGCGCGATCGACACACTGACCTCACACCGCACAGGCTTACACAGCAAGCAAATGGGCTATCGTCCTAAATATGGAGCCTTATAGCTACTAAGTAACGAATGATAATTCATGGAGTACTGTATTTTGTGGAACTTCACCCCATTTGCAGTATATGTGTTTGTCCTAGTCTAACCTCTTTCCCGCCAGCTTGGGTCACTACGTAGTTCACAGTCTAATGGGTAGAGCATTGGGCTACTATGCTGTAGGAACCAGGCTCTAAACCACATTGGACCAACTTAGGTCTGATGGTATGCGCCACAGAGCATGTGCTGAGCTTCTGTAAACCTCTTTCCCACCAGCTTTGGTCACTTGCTATGCGCTTTTTTTTAATATTAACCACTTTCATGCCAACTTGGGCCTCGGGGAATGTGCCACTTTGTACAGTCAAAAGCTTCGTGACAGTAAACACGGGAGCGCGTGCCGCACAGTCCAAGAAGTAGCGCTCTAGCGAGAGACTGCATGGTGCGCTCTCGTAGTTTGTACGTTTATCGGAATCACTCCATGCTAGCGCTTCATCGCGCGGCTACCTGCTGCGGTAGTTACGTCATGGCATCTGGAAATAAGAGCCATGTGCGGATAAAGCTCTTTTTGTCATCTAATCGCGCACCGAAAAAGCAACGTTTTACACTGCCTTTTGACCCCATATTTGTTTTCTAGTGGAACTCCTGCGAAATGTGCAGCCTTTTTTAACAATAGAAAGGGACGAAAGGGATAGAAATTTTTAGCCTACCGTTCTTCACGATGTATGTAATATTATTGGCGGCGTGACGTAGTTAACAGCAGCAGACGACGCGTGATCGAGAGCTACCAAGGAATGGGTCCGCTAAACGGACAAACGAGGGTCTAAGACTGCTCTACATGTACCGAGTGGCACGCGCTCCCGTGTTTAGTGTCATAAACTTCTTGACTGTATGTACCACAATTGCAACAACGAAAAATCATTCGAAAGTTCTGCGGTACCGAGCGGAGTCGACGCAGTGTTATATATATTCAGCGATGCGCGGAGCTTGCGGCGGCATCAATAAATGACGCAGCATGTCCAGAGAAGCGCGAGAGATGTGCCCCAATAGTAACAGAACGAAAGAAATCCTTATTGCGGGATAGTGTTATATCAAATTATTGACATTATCGTCTCGGGCCTTAGCCTATGTGGCTAGTTTTAGATCCATATCATAAAAGCCAGCCTGAATTGCAATCCAAAGCAAAAAGCAAATGTAGATTACCTTATATACATGATTTAAAGTGATGTTTTATTGATGAGACAGCATTTGGTGGTTTCCTAATGAAGTTGGGTATGTCATTCCAGATTTTCGCGCCGACAAATGAGAGGGAACGTTGAGAGTTTTCGATAAGTTGAATTATTATGCTCAGCTTATCTAGTGTCCTTTGTAGGCGTGAGAAATATTGATATCAGGCTTGTTCGTGGGTAATATTTTGTGTAGTAGTAAAGCTCTGTTATAGTCCCGGGCTTGCATCAGTGCCATTATATTTAACTGTGCAAAAATCTGTTCACAGGGTGCGTCCTTTGTGGCCGATGCCGTTATTCTCACCGCACGTTTATAAATTTAGGTTAAAGGATTAATTTTACGAGGCGTAGGTGAACCCTCAAGATTCTATGCAATATATCAAATAGCAAAGCAAAATGCTGCAATAAATGAGACGTAATGTTTGAGGATGGAAATGTTTGCGTGCCTTTAATGAGGAATTACAACCAAAATCTATATTTTATAGTTGCTTGTTAAATATGTTGAGACCAGTGTAGTGACGAATCAAGACTTATTCCTTGATATTTATGACTACTAATTTATTGGATTTGTGTGTCTCCGAGGTACACGTCGCACGTAATAGGAGTAGTTTTTCGGCTAGAAGCAAATACTACATACATGGTCCTTTTGGAGTTTAAAACAAGTTTGTTAGTTTCAAACCATGTCAAAGTATTCCGCAGCTCACTTTGAGGAATTTCATTTGCTTGCTGTAGTGACTGCGATGGAATTATTAGATCTGTATCATCCGCGTATACGATAAAGTGAAAAAATCTGAGTGATCTAGGATAATCTTTAATAAAGACAGAGGAGAGTATTGTACCCAGTACCGACCCTTGCGGAACACCCGTTTTCACTGTCTGTAGTGAAGATTCCTTGCCTCTAACTACTCTATAACTGCGGGAAAACTGCGGGATCCCGCCTGCCACTGCGTTGCCTAGCAACCACCTCGCGGAGCGTCACGCGCTATGCTCGGGAGAGTGAAAGAGAAAATGAGAGTGAGAGAGAGTGCGCGCAGCATGCGCTATGCTCGGGAGATAGAAAGAGAAAATGAGAGCGAGAGAGAGAGAAACAAAATGTAGCAGCACCAACGAGGCAACACGCAGAGGTGCTGCCGACGCCATCCGCGCTTCTCCGTTTCCCCGTATAGCGAGGAACGCTCGCGCTGTCCGTGACTGCAGCAGGGGCCTCTAGAGGCGGCTCGCTCGAGCTCCCACCAGCGGCGCGCTACTACGCATGCGCCTTGACGTCATCCCTCCGTGTCGTCTGCTGCGCTCCGCCCGTACACTGTGCATAGCTTTCTCACCACTTCCCCTACGCTATTCATATTAGAAATGAATAGCAATTTCTAAATGCGACGCCCAACCGCACGCGGCACAGTAAAGTTTCGCGACGGGAGAGTCCAGGTGGTAGGCGAAGTCGCAAGTTAGGGTCGAGAGAGTGCAAGTGTGATTTGGTGAAACCCGGTGAATTCATCTTAGAAGTGTGATGTGGCGAGCAAGTAAGTGAAGTTGCCGCGCAGCATCCGGTCTTGAGACCCACTAATGTTTTAAAAGCGGAGCTGTTTAAGCCGGCCGTAATGTGTGCCGCCTGCCACTTCGTTGCCTAGTAGCCTTCTCGCAGAGCATCGCGCGCTATGCTGGGCAGAGAGAAGCATCCACCTCGCGGAGCGTCGCGCTCTAGGTTCGGGAGAGAGAAAGATAAAAAGAGAGCGGGAGAGAAAGGGAAAAAAATTGTAGCAGCACCAATGAGGCAACGCGCAGGGGTGCTGCCGACGCCATCCGCGCTTCTCCGTTTCCCCGCATTAGAGCTGAACGCTCGCGGTGTCCGTGACTACAGCAGGCGCCTCTGGCGGCGGCTCGGCCGAGCTCCCAACAGCTGCGCACTACTGCGAATGCACCGTGACGTCATCCCGGCGTGTCGTCTGCTGCACGCCAACCGTACACTGCGCATAGCTTTCGCGCCATTTCCCCTACGTGTGCTCGGACTGAATGTACTTCGCGAGGCGTTCATCGATGCCACGGACCACGAGGAAATGCTTATACAATTCGTATAACTTAGCATCACTTGGCATTACTTCGTATAACTTAGCATCACTTCGTATAGACAGGATCAGCTAGGAACCGATCAGCTAAGCTGTGTCTTTAGCTTTGCGCCACTAGTGCAAGCAACCCCGAATTTTTTTCATGGGCCGAGCGAGCAGCTTCATCTGCGCTGTCGTTCCGCAATAGCTCAGCAATTCCGCAATAGCTCAGCAACTACTGAAATACAATGTCCCGTCTTTTCTCGAGCTCGTGGTGGTGAGCTTGCCTTATTTCTTATAATAGCTGCTCGTGTAACCCATGACGGAGGACAAACCCTAAGGATTGTTAGGCTGCTTTTGAATCGCAGGAAATGGCCCAGCCATTTGGTGGCGGTTGGAGCACGTAATTACGCCCACCTTGAAAAGCTGCAAGTTCTGGTGCAGTCGACGTGGTATTGTGAGAGTAGTTAAATTGCAAAAAGACGGCGTTCGATGGAACAACCACTGCACAGGTAGAGGTGCTGGAATTGGTGAAACTGTCCGCGTATATATGCATACAGTCAAAATAAGACTCGTGTAGGAGAAGCAGAGACAACTGCTTCAGGGCTAGTGGTGACAAGTCTGTATTAGCAATCCCAGGAATTGGAGGTACACGTGAATTTGCCGGAGGAGCGCTCTAGGGGAAAACAGCACTTTTTTATTTCTTGAAAGCGCACCATCGAGGGGAACGTCTTCTTTTAACAGTGGTCATCGCTTCCTGCCGTGAGGAACCGTCCTTCACCATTTGTCTCAAGATTCTGTTCTCCTCGATTGGAGGGCAGTTGTTTGATGAGGCATCATTATTTGCACTGCAGTTTCTGCATTTCAGGGTAGTCGCTTTGCAAGACAGCTGTGTGGGGTTCGGCGCAACGCGGGCGGGTTGGCTTGTTGCACACGCCACTCCCGTGGTCCATTCTCAAGCACTTGTGGCATTGCAGATGCCTCGGAATATAAGCTCGAATGACATGACGAAAAAGACCAACCTTCACATGTGAAGGAAGACAGTCGCCTTTGAAGATCACCTTGACGAACGGGAGTTCCCGATTCGGCTAACCTGCACTATGTCCGTAGTGTCAGCAGCTGGCTTGAACAGGACAGTAAGGTCAGCATTCGGTACAGAGACGTCGACATCATATATGATGCCCGTAGTCGTGCCTCTGTCTTGCGGGATGTAAGCACGGACTCTGATGTCGCCAAGCTCCGTAACAGTTCGGAAGGTATGCAATACGGCTGGTTTCTCGACGTCTGCCTGAGAAGCTTTAAGATAAAACGCATGCGCTGTCGGTGTTATTCTGTTTCCTAACATTTTTTGTTTGGTTGTCGGCTGTATTCTCAAAATCCCGAGGAATAAAATTTTCAGGAATGCAAGACAAGATATGAACAACTTTAGTGATAGAATTGGGTGGCATTATAACCCGCATACTACTTCATGTCATTAAGCAAGGCGTGGCATATACATATACTTAAATATGGTTTTCTTAAACGGACAACGCCACTGACGCCGACACCACATTTTCTGCGACACGGGGCCCTTAACGCTATCGCGTTACTAGCTTGCGCGTAAAGTCATAGAGGCCTTTCACATCAGACGGAAAGAAGATGTTTGTGTCAGCGAACCATGCGTTGCCCTGAGCAGCAAAGTTTAAATACCTCGCTAGGGCACATGTAGAATGTGAGAGCCGTGATGCACATGCCCGCCAAAGATGTCTGAGGTGGTGTAACATATCCTTTTTTTTTTTGCTTCCTCTAACGTCGTTACAAACAAATATGTAACAGTGTATTTCCATTAAAAATTACAATGGCGATTCAGCCAATGTCTTGTGCATTTCTTCTCTGTTCTCCTAGTCCACTCGGGACAGGATGATTACTGAGGTTGCGCAGAACGATACTCTGTAGTCGCTGGGGATCTCCGAGAGGCGATATGCGCTTGCTCCGAAGGTGCTAGCA
This sequence comes from Dermacentor silvarum, assembly GCF_013339745.2. Classification (NCBI taxonomy): domain Eukaryota; kingdom Metazoa; phylum Arthropoda; class Arachnida; order Ixodida; family Ixodidae; genus Dermacentor; species Dermacentor silvarum. The sequence goes on along the minus strand of NC_051155.1, from coordinate 159,649,417 downwards.
AGAATTAAATGGCATTGGGAACCGCAAACAAAAAAAGAAAAGGAGAGAAAATGTGGCCGGAGACAACTGCTTACGTCCTAAAAGGTGAACCAACGAGCCCAACATCCTATCTTCTTTTATAAGCCAGTTAGCTGAAACAGAAGCGACAGTGAGGAGGTGCACAAAAAAAAGAAAATCGGCAGGAACTCCCTCCCTCGATGAAGGCCGAAGTTAATGTCATTAGCCTTGAAGCAATGTAGAAATACACTGTATTGTCAACACAGAAGCGTGTCATGCATGTATGAGGCATGCATGCAACCGAGCTCACCTCTCGCACTTCCCCCTGGACACGCTACCCCATGTAGCGGCGCAACAGCGATGTCCCCGCATGTCGAGTATGTGAATATATATTCAGATAAGATTGCCTGAATATATAAGATAGAGGTTTAATCTCGCCCAGCATCGGATAAATTCTAAAGGATTTCCATTCTTGTTTGTTAAGCAGTGCCTACTCAGTGGCACATATATACCCAGTGAGTCAAGTTGACTTCCAAGACATTTATTAAAGAGCGGCACTTACCCAGTGGCCCAACTAGGTATGACGGTTGGTTGTGAACTTGGTTCGATCAGCACAGCAGCCCGATTCAGTGCCCATTCGACCCTGCACTACTTATACATACATATTAACATAAATCCATCCATCCATCCATGCACCCATCCATCGATCCAAGCACCCATACACCCATCCATCTATCCATCCATTCATTCCATCCATCCTTCCGTCCGTCCGTCCATACATACATACAATCATACATACATACATACATACATACATACATACATACATACATACATACATACATACATACATACATACATACATACATACATACATACATACAGGGGTAATTGGAGATCACATGGAAAGGCCTTCGTCCTGCAGTGGACATACATTTAGGCTGATGATGATGATGATACATACATAAATATATACATACAGGGGTAATTGGAGATCACAGGGATAGGCCTATGTCCTGCAGTGGACATAAATTTACGCTGATGATGATGATGATACATACATACATACATACATACATACATACATACATACATACATACATACATACATACATACATACATACATACATACATACATACATACATACATACATACATCAAACTAGATGATGACCCGCCGCGGTGGCTCAATCAGCTAAGGCGTTGCGCTGCTGAGCATGAGATCGCGGTATTGAATCCCGGCCGCGGCGGCCGCACTTTGATGAAGGCGAAATGCAAAAACGCCTGTGTGCTTGCGTTGTAGTGCACGTTAAAGAACCCCAGGGGGTCAGAATTAATCCGGAGCCCTCCACTACGGCGTGGCTTATACTCAGAACAGGTTTTGGCACCTAAAACCCCAGAAAGAAGAATAAACTAGATGAAGTTCCCAAAGAATGGTTATCGTACTTAACCCTTCAACTCGAGTGGAGCGGCACGCCGAACCAACGTATCCATTCGGCAGTGTTTGTACATATTTTAGAATCTCTTTGCTGTCAGGGAGTTAAGGTCTTTTTAGGAAAGTACGGATGGATGACTATCTCCTATAAAAGGCCAACTTACTACGAAATTCAAAGTGATTATCACAGTAGTGGATTTAAAGGAATCAATGCGCCATTTAGGTACGATTTCTCAATTAGGCCGTAAGTTAGCTTTCCGTAATCTATATATTTGTCGGCGAAGTGAAGCAGCCATCGCCGCTATACTGTGAAATAATGTACTTTCATATTTGAATTAAATTACTAATAAATGCATGTATTTAGAACAACGTTCGTTTAATGTTTAGATACCATTTTCGGGTAAATGGTTTAAAAACTATAAACATAGAATCAAATTGGTTCCTAATCTGTATCTAGGTTTTTTTATTCAGTTTGGGCAGATTCCAAGCTTGCATTAAGCCATTAAATTTTCAGGGCTGATTTAAAAAAGCATTGAATCGCCCTCCCGGCCATACGAAAGTGGATGTCCAGCGAAACTGTTCAAAACAACCACTACAACCCCTGACGGCGGTATGCAATGCTTTATTGCTTTAAGGGTAATGGTAGTAATGATAATTTAGAGTAGTATGGTACTAATGGCAGTAATGGTAAATTTGGCAACACGCCGCCGCTGGTTGTATTGCCGTTTCCTTTCCCTATGCCACTCCTCATATTCACGCTGCTCTTCAGGGAGTCCTAACTAGGCGTTGCATACCCATAGCGGAGGCGTAACAACAATTAAATCAGTTGTTAGGCTGCTGCTTTCATATAATAAATGCTAGTGACGTCACTCCACACGTCTGAAGCTGCCGTCGCCGCCGCACCTCGCGTAACAGTAATCTTTACCGGGAAACGTATGCGGGTAGTGCTACATGCTTCGCATTTTTATCAAGAGCGCCTTATCATCAGGGATCTGCTTTCTGCTTGTTTTCTGCTTGTTCTTTATTGAAACGAATGCTGCGCTATATGTTGTATGCCTGATGCACGTTCTGCTTCAATCAGTTAATGTTTTTTTTTCCGTGAGGACGACGTCGCGAAAAATAATGACCATTAGGGTAACAGCTTCGCTGTAATAAACTATTATTTGCTAGCTAAATGACACTCAAGAGCAATAGGAGAGATGCACGCAGCAATTTTTCTGCTCTCCATTTAAATAATTTATTAATTTAATTTTAAAAAGTCACGGAACCTTAAGTCCTCTACCCCTTCATTGAACAACAAATAATCAAAATTATTTAAAAAACTTTTCAATACGGCTGCTTTGATAGTCTAAGCGTGCTTTGTGAGGCTCGACGCAATCAAATTTCAGTTCTTTTGACATGCTGACCATTCTGGCCTGGTAGCAGAATACGAAAACCAATTGATTTTGATTATTTAACGGCAAAAAACACAGTGAATCTAATTGGATATATAAGTAGGGGCTTAGTTTAGCCGTTACATGCAGTTAATTAAAGTGATTTAGTTAAAGTTCGAAGACTTCAGCCCTCAGCCGCTGTGCTTTCAAAGCTCGCGTAGGAACATGACCTGCACTCTATATGATATAAAGGCAGTTTTGTTGCTGCTCAAGCACCAGACACCCTGAATTTTTTTTTTGAGTATATGTACTTCAGTACGCCGTTTGAACAAGTTTGCTGCGATGCTCGCGACTTCTGCGTAGCAAAACCACTAGAGCAGCGCAAAAATTAATTTGCATTTTCAACTGTAATTAGCGACTGTACCTCCCTTATCGCATCGGGAATTTTGCTTTTTATCCAACCAACAGCAACAAAAGAAGGAATCCGAAGTACAGAACCGAGCCTTCCAGTTCAACTGAGGCGCGAGTTTCGTTAGCCTGTAATTCAATTTGTTGCGTAGAGGTAATGAAGCTCCATTGGTAATGAAGTTCTACGTAGTCGGGAACAGTCATGAGCCGCCCTCATTAGCCACAGAACAGACCAAACAGCAGAGCACATGCGTTGCTTCCATGACAACCCGGCCCATCTGACAGGCCTGTTGCCTAAGCTGGAAGCTCATAGAAGAAGAAAGATTCCTGAAAGACTCGAATGAAGCCGTGCGCTGGACGTGAGGCAAAGCGTGACAGTAAAATTGTTGACAACTCATCAAGGCTTGAAGAACCATGCAATTATCTGAGTGAAGTTGGAAACACAGAGGCCACTAGGCAGCCAACTACATAGAATGGAGTTCCACTAATTACCCTCGTGCTCGGAAAATGGTAAGTGCAAGGATTAGTTTAGTATGTGGCTCCACCAACGCCTCGCTTACAGTTCGTCATCTCAAACCCCAGCCATTGCAATCAATTTCACGTTATACATGGACGCGTGCAGCAGTTACTCTTACGAACTTGGTACATTAGGTAACATTTCTTTGCGGGTAATATTACTGACTGGATTACCTTCTCGGAAAATGTCATTATAAGCGGGAAAGGAACAAATTCGTTAAATAACATTCAATTGTACTTATTCAGCGGATGCGAGAAGAAAGTTTCCTGCACTGTTTGTATTATAGTAAAACTAAAATCAAGGGATGTTTTCTCTTTCCCGTTTCCTTCAGGAAATGAACTTAGATGTAGAATGCAGACGACATACTGCGATGAAGAGAGAGGTGTAGCCTTGTGGCACAATCGCGCCCTATTGACACATGCTGGAACACATTTGGGTAGACGTCGAAGCGCAAGCATTATTCATCAGGGTCTCCGTAAGAAAGTTGTCCTATGATTGCTGCTTCCGAATGTGCCTTTGTCTGTAGAGAAACTGCTCGCGACCTCCACAAACAAAATTACATCCATTTTTACGTCTCTTTTCTTCTCGCATGCATATCAGTGGAAATGGAAATGAGAATTTGTTCAAACTTGTAAACAAATGGAGCTAAAAAAACAACTTCGAACGCAGTTACGCGATGGTGCTACAGCCGTATCACTCCCATTTTCCTCACGCGGGCACAAAAACATCAATCAAAAGTAAAGAGGCCACCCGACGTATTGTGGTAATATTGAATAAATAATATTGCTTCTCCTGTTCCAAGCAATACTGCAACCACACAAGACTCAAACATTGTCTCAGTGGTTAAGCGCCCGTTTTGGCGGAACTGCTCAATGAAGCTCAGTTGCCCATGCAGCCAGCAGACAGGCGGTCGTCGGCATGACATGTCGTACGGCGTGACTGTATTTTCTCCCGTTTATGTCTGTGTGTACGAGCTATATCACGTGATCGGCGAACTTGTCTGGGCCGTACTGTCTTTTGACACATCTTTACAGCAGTTAAGAGGAAGTTCCCAGAGTTGCATGCTAGCTACGCGGGCTTCAAGTAAAACAACTTCTAATGCTACTCTAAGAGTTGAGAGTTGTGGTATATGGTCAATTTTGTTTCTTGAAAAGCAGGTACAGTGGTCTATGAGCAACTTATACTTAATCTGGTCAATCTCTCTCCCTCTTACCTTTTGTTTTTCTTTCTCCTTCTCTATAGCAAGCAGCGCACCACATCATGGAGCTGCGTTCCCCCATCTTGTAAACCAGTGGTTATCCCTCGGTGCAGCTCAAACCACACCCCTCCCGTAGCCGAGCTGGTGCTCTCCTGCGTGGGCTATCAGACAGACAGACAGACAGACAGACAGACAGACAGACAGACAGACAGTTTATTTCGCATTCAGTTTTTACAAAAACAAAATGCCAGGACTGGAGCAAAAAGCTGCTTTCCAGCAGCTTGACAAGGGCTCCGGCCCTGATTGTATTTGGCAGTGAAGATATTAAGAAAAAGGAAACGAAAAAAAAAATAACACACAAGATATACATGACATATACATCGTATTTGACATTGTAATAACTAAATACAATTTAACATGAACATGTATTTACATTGCAATCATTTCTAATCGTGATTGTTTCCCAGTATAACACATTGATAACAATATTACTCCAATCATAATATGCATAGCAATGAAGTGTCTGGGAAGGTGGCTCAAATATGTTTGAAGAAACTTATAAAACATAGTAAAACTTCCCCTATTGCAAAACCCAGTATCCAGTGCCCAGTGCCATGCCTGATTATGGGCCCAGTGTCGCGCGCGGCATGCTGGGACGCTGGCAAGGCGTGGCATACCGGGAGGCGCTGGCGCGGGGTACTGGTGGGAAATGCCGTTCTAGAGCCAGAAATATGTGGTTCCTGGCTACCGTATATAGTTTTTCAAAATAAGAAAGGAACCGAGAGCATTTTAATGCAATAAAAAAAGATAAAAATTACACAACTTGTTGGATCCGATCCTCTGACCTACCGTTCCCAAGCCCAGTACCTTACCACTACCCCACGCAGGCTTTTCTTTTTATTTCATGGTATTTATTACTCTAACCTGTAATCCAACAAAACACACACCAATTGTGTATAGTCACAGGCTGGCGGGCACAATGATTCGCACACAGAAAAACCGAACAGGCACTGTTCCACTTTAAAAGGGTGGTAAGGCTAAATACTTCACTAAAATGGGGGTACCAGTCCGGTTGAACATGAAGTCCATCATAAATATGTTTTATATGCACAGTCATCTGGATGAAATGTATCATTGTAGGTACAACCAGTTCGGCGTTGCGGCCCATCATTCACGTCTTCCACAAACTGTGCATTCCCATGAGAAAAAACATGTCGAAAGGTACATGGCTTCTGATGAGCGATGCATAATTTGCCATGTCAATACGCAGACGCAGTTTAAGTTTTGCACAGACATGTATCACTCAGACATGGTAGATGCGCTATCGCCCCGCAACTAAAACTTACGCCTCTATCAGAAAGAAAATGTTCTTGCGCGTATTCAATAGTATGCCTGGAAGTGCTGCAACACTGATTTTCTTTTGCGGTTGGTACTTTAACTCCGCAAAAAGTCTTAAATGAACCGCCGACCCAGGACGCTGTACGGGCTGTTACTGCCGATTTTGACAGCCGTTTCTTGTTCTTCGCGCAAAGGAAATGCAACATTTCTATAGCTCGACAATGCATTTCAATCAACACGTCTGTGTAGTCACGCATCTCCGTCGGAGAAGCGGTCGGTTAGTGAGGCTGGCCGCCTTCGGCGACAGCACATATACATGTGATTATAACGCGTCATATTGGCGCTCATCGGTTGTTGTGCTGACCCGGTAGACACGAACGAATGTTCTGCTTAAAACAACGATAGGAAAGCTGAAATACAGAGTGATTTATCCTCGTTATACTTGTTCATTCCTGAGCCCAGACCGGGCGATAGAGTGTAGACAGACTCAGCGGGTACGGTATAGGCCTAACCTTTGGTGGAAGCGAACGATCTCGGCGTGGATACCTGATGAATGCAGTAATGTTTGTAGGGAAATATTTAGCGCGCACAAACGACATGAACATAGTGAAGGGGGAAACACAAGCGCTTACTCACAACTGTTTATTTTCGGAAAGATACGGAACATAAATACCCCAGCTATCTGCACTGAGCATGTACAACAAGAGTCGTCAGTATAAACAGCTCTATTGCTGTATTACCAAGCACAGTGCCCCGACAACGAAGAGAAACTTGGGGAAATTGAGCTTCGCTAGACACCAAGCGTTTATTAACATTTACAATATGCATAAAACGCCTTGCTACTTGTTGATGAGCATATCAGCAGCTTGTTGATCAGCGGTACATGTTCGAGCATATGCAATCATCATTATCATCATCAGCCCATATTTATGTCCACTGCAGGATGAAGGCCTCTCCCTGTGATCTCCAATTACCCCTGTCTCGCGCTAGCTGATTCCAACTTGCGCCTGCAAATTCCCTAAGTTCATCACCCCCTCTAGTTTTCTGCCGTCCCTCTCTAGCATATGTACATTGCAGCCAATGTCTGTGTGGGAACAATGAGGGGAACCTCGTGATCCGGACTTGAGACAGGCCTACCGTATAGTATTCGTTCATTTCGTTGAAGTGGGCGACCAAGACTCAGGCTACCTTGCATTGGCCTCTGGTGTTCTGCAGCGCAGCAGACTTGGCCTATTATCTTTTCTTGTATGTCAATGATATTGATGTTGCAGTTAGTTCGCCAGCAAAGATTGTTTTTCCCCTACGATTCTGGTTTGCGTGAATAAGTACCCATCACCAAAAGCAGCCCCACCTTAATACTAACATAAATAATCTGTAACAATGGTGTGAGCAAAGGTGTATGCTTCTTAATGCTCGAAAATGTGCTCACCTTCCCATTGCGCTAAACAACGAAAAAAAAAACTAACATATTTATAAAACTTGGAACATCATCACTGCAGACAGTATCAAACTATAAATATTCAAGTGCAACAATTACCAACTTGGAACATGTAGATAAGCAATCTCTACTTCACTGCCTTCTCTAAGCTATGCTTTATATTCAGCATAGCGTTAAAATGTTCTCTGTAAAGTAAAGCTGGTTTGCTATTTTTCTCTAATTAGGCAAAAACTAGAATTTGCTTTCGCTGTGTGGGACCCGTAAACTAAATTCTTATCTAACGTTAAACGCCTATAGAATAGATCCAATTAAGAGAGGGAAGGCATTGCGATTATTATTGTTGCGCCATTTCTACGCCACTGACGCCCCAACAGTGCTATTGAAGACTAACGACATTGGCCTACTACAAAAAAAAGTGCATGAGGATTCCTTTCACTACTTTAAGAGCGCAGCTCTTAGGCGCCCGTTCCTGCGGCGAGCGTCAGCGTTGTCTCTCGTAACCGAGCCGACGAGCGCAGCGAAGGATTAAAGCGAACGCGGAGCGCAGCGGGAGGTGAAAGACGGCGATAGCGAAGAGAGCGCAAGGAGGCAAGCGGAGGAGCAGGGTATGGCGGAAGCCTGAGAGGAAAAGCGTAGCGTTGCGACGATGGCTACGAGATGGCGCCAGAGTAGCGCGCGTCGTCTGGTAGGTGTGTCGGTGGCAGCTGCTGCGAATCGCGCCCACGCCACCCTTTGCTCCGTTTGCAACGTACCGCGTGAGACATTGTCCGTGCTAGCCAATATATGGCGAAATGAAAGCACGTATAGAGTTGCGCTCAAATTTCGCTATAGGCAGTGGCGTAATAATCGGTGAATTCTTTTATTAACACGTTAGCCTTAAGTTCCCCGCTATATTTCTCACCTTTGATAACCAACCTTTCAAGACACCACCACCTTCATTTGCTTACACCAATATGCGACAAATCTGATCGCGCAAATTTGTTTTCTCTCGCGAACCATATCAGGGTGGAATCAACTGACCGAAGCATTGCCCCATGACCTGCAATAAACTTGTATAAAGCTTTATTTGTGCAGTGTTTCTTCAATTCACGCCATTAATCTTTATATCGTATCACCGACCCTGCTTGTTCTTCGTGCTCGAAGTATTGTTAAATTATAAATATAATAATAATTTATCGGCAGTATAGAAACAGTTAGTCAGCACTGTAATTTAGGGCTGTGCGTTCAGGCGTCGTGATCATAAGAACGCACAGGGATGCTTCCTTATGTGAAGCTACTCAAGCGTCACTGTTTCAGCGTTTCTGCTAGGCCCTGTTATACTGGCCGGTATATCAAGCACGCACGAGCTTGTACACCACAGTGAACACATTGTATGTAGCGCAACGGTAATTCCAGTTATACTTGAATGAAGGAGACACGTCGCACTGCATGCGGAACCCGATCATATCATTGGCCTTCAAGCGTTTTTTTTTTCTTTATGTTCACTTATCTAGACCCCAGGATAAATATACCACCATTCAAATAAACTAGTGGATCAAATTCCATGTTTAGAAATAGGGTTGAATATAAGCTTTTACGAGCAGGGTATCTACACGAATATGAGTTCTGCGCATGACCACATGATTAAATAAGCTATTGGATTTTAATGTACTACGCGACAGTGTACTCCGTAATGGAGAGCTACCGAAAAAAAATTTAAGAACAATGATTCGCAGAGATGACACCTAATTTTCTGCAGAAGAGCGTTTTTGCATTCTGTCCATACAATACTGCAGTCACTGCAAACGGGAATTTAAACTCCGATTTCGAGGCCGGCAGCTGAATCCGATGTAAGTTTTCTAGCCGTCAGATCTGAAGGGCGTGTCGTGTGTTCTTGACGAGAGAGAGTCAATACTTACACTATGAGAGGGGAACGTTTTCGTCTCGCTCATGCCAAATATCTAATTAACAACAGTGAGCCGTGGTGGAAGAGATGAGAACGACTTGGAAGGATTAGGGGAGAAAGAGCACGTGTACGAAATCTATGCTCATGCTTGAAATCTCGTTTTATTTTCCGCCACAACTCGACCTCGCCTCCAGTTCCGTCTTATCAAGATATCGCAGCCCTGGTTTAAGAGTCGGGCCCCACGGCGCATAACTTTTTTTCGGTAAGAAAGACGACGTATTCCTTTAATGATCATAGACAATTATCGTCTTATTTTTTTTGCGTTGTACATAAAACAGCTCGTGCCTCCTTTCTACGACTATCAGTTTTCTTGAATGCTGCATTGAGACAAAGATCGCTTTTGGGAAGATAATGCGCCTAAGTTGGCTTTCTGCCTGACTGACAACATGCTTCACATTCATCGAGCCGTAAGTTTAGGTACGGAAGCTTCCCTGTGCGTGTCTCCTTCATTGTCTACCGAAAAAATAAAAAGCATAAAGCATTACGCCGCGGCATTGCCAATGGAAATCACTCGCGGAAGCAACCCACCGCCGAACTACTTAAGTCACCGCCGAACTGCTTAATTCGTGATATCTAAAGCAGAGGCAAGTGCTTTGTCCTAAACGCAAAGTGGCCCTTGAGCAAACAATGGTTTATGAAGAGACAGTATATACGAAAGACCCCTATGACATCTTTCCGAATCACTGGCGTGAAAATAAGCCTACGTGCATTTTGCGCGCTCATATCCCATCGATCCTTTCTACTAAAAATCTCGAAAACACTGCGTTTTGCTTTAGACCACCTAAAGAAAGCGGCATATCTGTGCAGACACTTGAGTATGTATTATTTCGCCAGCAGGATTTCGAGTATTCCCTTTAAGGGGTGGCGGGTGGCAGGAGGGGCGCAGTTTGTTGTACATGATCTCTTCGGAATTACAGAAAGCCAGTTGATTTATATCTTCAGGGAAACTGTAAGAAGCTAAGTTAAGGAAGCAAGCATAATTCACGTCGTCATGTTCAGTCGGGCTTGTCATAGTTTATCACATAGCTCGTTTTCTCACAGTCGTTTTAGACAAGTGCTGATTATTTCTTGCTAATTGCACCTGGTTCATACGTTATTAGCATTCCTGAATAATGAGTAGTTGCTAAAACGAAATAAAATGAAACTTTGGTCCGGTGCTTCTCGCCCGTCTGAGAGCTCACCTGAGACAGTATCAGAAGGGTCCGCCCTAGAACAACCACTAATCCAAATTAAGAAAATGCTAGAGCAACTCACACGAGAAAACGCAAAACTGAGAAATGAAATGAAAAAGTTGAAGGAGGAGAACGCTAAGCTCAGGCAAAATCTGCTGCGCGAGTCAACTAGCACATTACACTCGCCTAGTCGAGCTCCAACATCTGTGCCAGTGCAGGCGTCAGGACCGCAAGCAGCAAAAAGAAGAGCAGACGAAATGTCACACGTCGAAAATGATGACATGCCAAAAACACTAGAAAAGCAAGTTGAGAATGTGTTCGGAGAATTAACCAACACAATGCAACAGCAATTCGCGGGATTCCAGGCGCAGCTTGAAGAAATAAGACACAGAATTGATAGCATAGAAAACGGACTAACGGCGGTGGAGAACACGCAAGCACATCTGAGGCCTATAGGAGTAGGCCCGGTTAAAACAACTACTAAACCATACAACACACTGACTACGACCGAAGTAATATAAAATCACAGGTTAGGGCCAATTAAAAAAAACATGGCTTGACGCAATCAGTATACGATTTGGCAGTGAAACTCTCGTATGTATCGCCAGAAACGTTGAAACTTACATTTCCTGAACGGGAAGGAGGGGCCGGAGTTCATCGCCTCACAGGAAACTGGAGGAATGGCTAAATTTTCAGTCTACAAATCTTATGGACTCCCTGATGAAAAAGCATCCGTAGCTACACTCGTGCGAAGAAATCTTACAGTAATAGAACACGATACAGAATCTTACGATGTAAATCATCTTTTAGTGGAGTTAATTACGACGAAGAAGAATAGATAAAGTTTATTCATAATAAACGTATATAACAGTCCCAGATATACTACCAAATTTAGGTCGCTTTTTAAGAAAACTATACACATTGCAAACATAATATCACATGTTATAGTCGGGGATATTTGTTATAGTCGGCGATCGTTGGTGCCAGTGTGGCTTAACTGTGCATGACCGATACCGATTATTACCACACGATGTTCACCCATAAATGACAGGCAGAATTTAACTTGTTACACTGATGCATGGTGGGAGAGCAATCATTGTGAGAAAAATTCTTGCCGCCACTAAACAATAACGAGGCAAGGCATACGAAAGAGAGGATTTCTTCACGTTTTGTCCTACAAAAGACCAAAATGAGAAATAGATAACCAGACTTAGTTCCTGAATTGCCACATTCGCAGAAAAAGAGAAATATTTGACGAACTACAGATTTATCGAAACAACAACGAGGTGCCCTTTCTAAGTTTTAAACAAGCGTACATTACGTGCAACCCACATGAAAAGGCAAGACTACAGAGATATTTAGCGGATTCTCAGCTGAAAAGTGCATGTTCCGGATGCGAGGTGGCATAATATCAAGAGCGGAAGGTAGAACGGGCTGCCTGTAAAAGCGTCTACTTCTCTAGATTCCACATGTCAAGGACAAGTGGTAATAAAACGTGAGGAACAGATTTGATGAAGAATTTATACTGACCGCCTATAGTGCTGAGTCTTGTATTAGCTAATATTATAAGCATCAACATCGTCATTATCATAAGCATAGGTACCCTTCTTGTGTATACTGAAGGACAAAGGCTTCTCCCAGAGATCTCGAAGTACTGCTGTTTTGCGCCAGCTGACTGCATGTTATGCCGGCGAAATATTATTGCGATAGCAATTATATGGACACTCAAAAGCAGATTTCTGCCGTCACCGTCGTCGTCGCCGTCGCCGTGAGGTTCCGTATGACGTTACTGGAGATGAAATCGTCGCCGCGCGCCGAACGCTGTATGTGCGAGTGAAAGGGCGCGAGGGGCGCGCACTTTCACGGGGAGTGAACGCACGGCGGAGAACAAACGCGCGTTCTGCGCCGTGCTCGCTTAAGGGCTGCAGAAGTAAGCGTCTCTTTCCTCCTTTACAATCACCATATATGTAGAGCAAACGCGCCTTCTTCCGACGCGCGAGAGGCCGTGGGGGAGGGGGAGGGGGAGGGAAGGGAGGCGAGGTTTAGCTGCGGCACCAAGTGCCTATTTATATCAGAGGCTCCGGCAACAGTCACCAACGCCGCACGCATTTTGAGCGAACGCGGGCAAAACGCCGACGGCGTCGACAATAGTTCTGCGTGTTGCCGGTGCTGCTGCATGTCCAAGTTTATACAGCTGATAAAGCTAATATCATTACTCCGTATAGCTCTCTACAAATTTGCTATCGCAATTGATGCTTCGCCTTTCTGGTGAAACTGCGACAACTTTTTTTAGTTTCATCACCAACCGAGTTCTCTGCCGTCTTCGACTGCACTTCCGTTCTCTTGGAACCCATCCTTTTACTTGTTCCATCAGTATTTTTCAGCTTTTCTTGCCAAGAATTGGGGTACCAATGCAAACTCTGTACAGATATTTGCCAGGATAATCATATACGCTTTCTTTATCCCTTAACAATGCAATGCCTCGATGTCTAACAGTACATCTAGTGTATCGAACATCTTTTTGTAATCTGCAAAAAAACATATAAGGAGGTTGGTTATTTATTTCAAATTTTGTATTATATAAGTGATGACATGACTACGTGTCACTGTTACATGAGTGTTGACTTCTCCTTATTGGTCATCACGACTTCGAATAATGCTTACGTGGCTTTTCTGGATGCTGTACCGTTCTGTACAGAGCTCTTCTCCCGCGTTTGCCGAAATAGCTGATGATAGCATCTTTGACTGCACACATCTTGTTCTTTACAATGCCAAGTTTCATTTCTGGGATATTCATGCAGCCCCCCCCCCCCCCCCTTCTTTACTGCGTTTCCGAGTTTAGAATTGTGAATGTCACTTATTAGAGAGCTTTAGTGTTGTGTAAAATGTTTGCGTAAGCGTTAGCCTGTTGCGCACGCTAAATCTTTGCAGAGCGCTGTTCGATACAGTTTTAGTACAGCTTAAGACAACGATGGCGCCGCTAAGAGCAAAACTTCACCGCGCCATCTAGCTGCGAGTAGTCAAAGCAGCAAACTGCTCGACAACCAAACTAGCCATTCATTCGTCACGGAAATACGTCATAGAGAGAGAGAGAGAGACAACTTTAATGAAAAGAATGGCTCAATGGCCTAAGCAGGGGTAAGGGTCAATGGCGGGGTTCACAAGGAAAAAAAAAACACACACACACACACACACACAAAAACAAGAAAACACTACACATTCATAACCTGCCGGTCAAGCCGGCCTCGCGAACAAACTCCCATAAGGAGTTGATAGTTCGTCGGGCATCGGCCTGAGGGGGCGGCGTGGTCCAAGCCTCCAGTGAGGTAATGCCGCGTCCCTTGTGCTTGTCTCTTACTGCCGCGAGACCGGGACAGTCCCACAATAGATGCCTGATTGTCGGTCGAGCACCGATGTCGCACGTACTGCACGTCACTGATGAAGACATCACTTTCGCCTCCGTCTCTTCCTCCTCCTCATTGTCCATACGTTGCCTCTGATGGCCTCGCGTCTTCTTTGAAGCGGCGTACGCGCGCCACTTAGCCAGAACGTCTTCGGTGAGTGCTGCGCCCGTCCTGGCCTTATGCACCAGGACTTGCGCGCCCCGAGGAAGCCCCTTGGGCAAAGGGTGGGCATTGTGCGGTACCTTCGCCTTCAGCTCCCGTTTGGCTTGGACTTTAAGTCGCTCGCGCTCCTCCTCCGGATCCAGACGCACAGGAGTGAGAGGGACTGGGCCCAGGGGAGATGAGCGGGAAAATAACAGCTCGCTCGCTGCACTGTGGGCCGCACCGTTGCCGATGCTGCCCGAGTGCCCCGGGACCCAGTCCACTCGCACACCCATGCCGTAATCCCGATGAAGGGATGCGCATGCGACCTTAATATCATGCGCCCACGTGCCTACTCTGGGCGTCGCCGTGAGTGCCTTTAGGGCATCTAAAGAGTCGGTGAATATCGTGAACTCTTTGCCCCTGTGGTCTTCCGTAATATTTCCCGCCTTTTCCTTCAGCTTCTCTAGTGCAAATAGGATGGCCTGCAGTTCAAGTGCCTTAATGGTCGGTTCTTGCTGGTGTTGGTGAATCCGGACGTTTTGCTGCTCACCACTAACGACTGCCAGCGCCGCTCTCGATGTAGTAGGATCCCAGGCCGCATCTGTGAAAATGGCATATTCTTTCAAGTCAGCCCGTTCTGCAAGTTTGGATCGATAAGCGCCGTGGTACTCTTTCGTCTGCCGGCGTGTGACAGGCTTCGTGACTCGAACCTGCACGTCATCCCACGGAGCAACAGCCGGAAGCACTTCCACCTTGTTTGGCAAGCGTTCTCCGTCTAACTCTAAGAGTTGCTGTCCAGAGCGTGTGTAACGTCGACGGCGGTCATGTCCCTCCTTGCGTTCTATAATAATGTCCCCGAGTGGAGGAAGTCCCGCGTACCGGTGCAGGTCTTCCACTCGCGCGTGGCGGGGAAGACCCGTGATCACTCGAAGACACTCCCGGTGCATTCTTTCGAGCTTGTTGTATTGTGCTTTGGTGAGGTCAAAGCATACCGCACCGTAACAAGCCCTCGACGTAAGCACTGCCGACGTCAAAGTCCGAGCGGTATCGGCGCCAGCTCCACCGCGCTTCTGCGATATGCGTTTCACCAAGTGCAGAAGTTTCTTCCACGTAGGTTCTAGTTCTTTGAGCCAGGTAGCCGCTCCGCCGTCCTCGTGAATTGGAATGCCGAGTATCTTGACGTGGTGTTGTGGAGCTCTCTCAAGCTTCTGGCCAGCTAGGTACAGCTCGACTTTCTCCTTTTCTTGTACCTTGCCACCGGGGAGGATGTACTTTGTTTTTTCCGGAGACAGCTGCATGCCTGTTCCTTTCAAGTAATCCGTCAATGTGTCGAGTGCATGCTGCATTGTCTTGGTTGCTATTTCTGTTGTCTTTAGAGAACATAATACAAAGAAAGAAACCAGAAGAAAAAGTTCCACAAACATGCAAAATTTGGAAATAAAACCCACGACCTCTCGGTCCGCGACGATAGATCGCCGAGCGTTTAACCCATTGCGCCACAAACGCATTTGCAGAGAGCTACACAGACGCGCCTTATATATCTAACACTCCTCCGTGTACCCGCGCTCTTGCTCGGGGCGGTGCCGCCGCCTACGAGCAGAAAAGAGAAGTACTGCATTATGACACTAACGCGCACCGACAGTGAACGCTTCGGTGGTCTCAGCACTACGACGCCTCGATGCCAGCATTCGAAGGGACGCTGGCATCAAGAAGCACTACCAACGCCACCTAGGTGGCGTTCACCGTACTCAGCACAGCGGAGCGTGGCCTCCGCAATTAGCTCTGAAATGTTTCTGAAGTTGATCGCGGAGGCTGCAATTACGACGCGCTGTACGCGCTGATTTGACTCGGTGACGATTCAGTTACGTGCTTTGTCTTGCGCGTTGTATTAGTGTGTCAGTTACGTGCTTCGTCTTTCGCGTTGTGCTAGCGTGTGCAGCGTAGTGCAGCTTCCATATGCACGACGGTTGCTCATGGTCATCGACGTTGGTAGTCGTGATGGAGGAGACGTGCCACCAGGCGTCAGCGTGGGTGCATCAACGCCTAAGGGCGCTTTAGCCACAAAACACCAATAGACATTATATATCAATGTGCAATAAACATTACACTACTTCTGTGAAGACACGTTTCACTTTCGTGTACTATACCGATTCCTATATAAGAGGGATCAACTACCTTTTTTCTTATTTTGTTTTAAACATCCTTTAAGATCTTGCAACTGGGTTGTCTTTGTCCATCCTTCGGTCCATTCCGTTACTCTGACGATGACCACTGTCATCATCGACATTATTATGCCGTGGTCTGGCCACAAGCCTCCTAATCCTCGGCTTCCTAGCTCATAAGGGCAAAAAAAAAAAAAGATCCGAGGGCACCTAAGCACTGCGTATGGGTTGCGAATCGGAAAGCATTACTGCCTGATTGAACGCTGCTGAACGTCCTTCGAGTTTTGTGCTGCGAGTAATGTACCATATAGCGGTGGTACGTGATGCCCGAGCAAGCAGCAGCAGCCTGCGTTGCCAACGCCGCCTGCCACCGACGTCCTGCGCGACGAGAGACCCAGGAAGCAGCAGCAGCCACCAAGCCCAGTTGGAGTAAAAGAGAGAGAGATAGGGACGGGCGCACCGGCGTCCGAGAGCCAGAGCGAGGGTGACATGGCGTCGCGGTGATGTCCGCTTCCCTCAGGCAACACCTCGCACGATATCGCTGCAGCAGGTGGGCCCTTTCGCCGGCTCTGCTCCGTCGAAGCGCGCTGATGACGTGGCGTCGCATCCATGGGGAATTTAGTTCCGCTACTACAGACGCCACTGGCTTTTTCACTCAATGGGCCACTTGATGCTTCCGCATCGAAAAAACGTTCACATGTTTCATGTTCACATGAACGTTCCCGTTCACATTTTTCGTGCTCACATAAAAAAAAACATTCACAACATTGGCATTCTACGCAAGTGTAAAGTTGCGTGAGTGACTTTACGTCGCTCCCTCTTTGAGATAATCCAAACACGAGCACACTGGGTCATATAAAACAGCTTTTTGACCCAAATTGTGGTGCCAGTGAGTGCGTTTCTGTTGTGTGTAATGAAGCAAATCATTAACTAATAATTTATCGTAGATCGTAGGCTCATAGGTATCACTAAAGCGCGCAGAGCTGCCAATACAACACTTGTACACTAGCCGACCTTTATTTTGGTTACTGGTTTCATTGGGAAGTAAATATCGCTATTGTTTTTCTGCAACAGAGTGCTATATAAATATACTCAAGAAGTTCTTTATTTTCTTTATGGTGAAACACAATTCGCTTGTTTATCCATCGTTTACGTCGGCCCAGAAATGCTGTGGACGGTGCTGCATGATGTATTCTGTTATACTATAATATGCATCTTGGTGAGTATGCCACGTCCGATGGGAATTTCATTGATCACTAGGCAAACATAAACACTGCTATGTGGGCAGCCAATGCCAACAAGAGTCCAAATACATCGCTGGTTATTTTGACGCTTTTCTTATTGTGCTTTTCGAGAAGTACTTGTTAGAAGGGCATATTACATCTTTAAAATTTTTAGTCTTTAGTAGCTACGGAAATGTAGCTCAGGCAATTCAACGTGTGATGTAAATGTATCAGAATCTAATGAAATGGCAGACGCCCTTTGGCAACATACCTTAAGAGTGAAAATGACGCTACTCTAACTTTGTCTTCTAGAAAAAAAGTCACTTTAGTTATCTCAAATCTAAAGGCTCAGTATGAAATTGAAAAATAAAAGAGGCATAGAGAATAAAGAAAAGAATGGCAAGGCACGTTCCGGGTTATGTTTTGTATTTTGTGTTTGGATACCTTTATGATGCACCTTGAAACATCATGGTGCGTTTCTACAAAACAATAAGTACTTTGAATGATCACACGGCCACTCAGCTTTTGCCGTTATTAGGATGTAGAATAAAAAATAGATCATACCAATGATTAGGATGCCAAGATCGGCAGGCGCACATCAACTTCCAAAGCCCTGCGGCAAAAACAATACAGGGGCACTATAGCGTAAAGCTATTCCAAACTTTTCTATTCCAATTCTGCAATCAGCGCACCACGATTGGCCAAAACATTTTCGGGCCACTCCCAACTTCGCCTCTCCGTCACCCTACGCCACGAAAACAGTGATAGCTCTCCATATGATAGAACGTGTACACACTGATTATGCATGTTTAAACCACACAGAAGCAAAATAATTATTCCTGATTCGACGTCTTTTCACCATTAGCCCTCTGCTATTGGTCCAATGTTTTCAGGCTGCGCCCACTTCGCCTGTCTGTCACGCGACCTCATAAAACCATGAAAACTCACTGCGTCAAAGTGACGCCTACGCAAAAAAATGCAATTATATGCCGAACAAAAGTGAAAAATTTTCTGAATAGCCAGAGACTGCCCTGTTCCGAAAGCAATAGAAGATGGCTGCTCGCCGATTGCTCAGGCCCTCGCTACTCGCACCTGCCTGTGAGCATGTATTTATTTGCGCATCATAAACCTTTTAGCGTGGCAGTAAAGCGTTATCGAGCCCTTTCAGCACGTATACGACATCGCTCTGCCAACTCTTCCTTGTTGAGGATCCGTTTTTGCGGCATTCTTATCCTTCCGTTGCACGCCGCCGCGATTTTCGACCAGCCACCGCAAGCTAAGTAATCCGAAGCAGACCAGTTGGAGAAGCCGGCGCCACCCTCTTCATGCGGTTATCTATTTTCACTGTGCAGGCTCGGCCCCATCGAAACCCTGTCCACTAGAGCGTGCTCTTTGCCTCTCGTCAGCCAATTACATAAAAAGACCTCTCAGTTCAAGCAATGTTATTCGTTCTGAAATCGAACAAAGGTGACCTCATAGAAACGAGGAGAGTACTTGTTTGATTGGGTTGTTCAGACCACGCTGTGGGTCACCGCCCGATGCTTGGGTCGGTGGTTACGTAAATTTGACGTCAAGAGATTGGAACAAAAAGTTTGGAATAGCTTTACGTTATAGCGCCCAGGTGGTGCACCTGTCATTACATTGAAAATAGTAGAGCGAACTTCATTACGCAAAAAAGGTGGTTGATCCCTCTTATATAGGAATCGGTATAGAACACGAAAGTGAAACGTGTCTTCACAGAAGTAGTGTAATGTTTATTGCACATTGATATATAATATCTATTGGTGTTTTGTGGCTAAAGCGCCCTTAGGCGTTGATGCACCCACGCTGACGCCTGGTGGCACGTCTCCTCCATCACGACTACCAACGTCGATGACCATGAGCAACCGTCGTGCATATGGAAGCTGCACTACGCTGCACACGCTAGCACAACGCGAAAGACGAAGCACGTAACTGACACACTAATACAACGCGCAAGACAAAGCACGTAACTGAATCGTCACCGAGTCAAATCAGCGCGTACAGCGCGTCGTAATTGCAGCCTCCGCGATCAACTTCAGAAACATTTTCAGAGCTAATTGCGGAGGCCACGCTCCGCTGTGCTGAGTACGGTGAACGCCACCTAGGTGGCGTTGGTAGTGCTTCTTGATGCCAGCGTCCCTTCGAATGCTGGCATCGAGGCGTCGTAGTGCTGAGACCACCGAAGCGTTCACTGTCGGTGCGCGTTAGTGTCATAATGCAGTACTTCTCTTTTCTGCTCGTAGGCGGCGGCACCGCCCCGAGCAAGAGCGCGGGTACACGGAGGAGTGTTAGATATATAAGGCGCGTCTGTGTAGCTCTCTGCAAATGCGTTTGTGGCGCAATGGGTTAAACGCTCGGCGATCTATCGTCGCGGACCGAGAGGTCGTGGGTTCGATTTCCAAATTTTGCATGTTTGTGGAACTTTTTCTTCTGGTTTCTTTCTTTGTATTATGTTCTATGACGTATTTCCGTGACGGAAATACGTCGTATTTCACTGACGTACTTCCGTGACGGAAATACGTCAGTGAAGTCTTGGTGGACCCCGGCATAAAACACTTTCGTGTTAAAAAGTTGTGGTGTGCCACAGAGACAATGAGAAATAAACGCATTAAAATATTAGGTATACTTGCGCACAATGTGTGTTTTCAAATTTTCCAAGCAGATAAAATAACCTTAACTATCATCATGATCACCAGCCTATGTTTATGTCCACTGCAGGACCAAGGCCTCTCCCTGTGATCTCCAATTACCCCTGTCTTGCGCTAGCTGATTCCAACTCAGGCCTGCAAATTTCCTAACTTCCTCACCGCAACTAGTATTCAGCCGTTCTCGACTGCGCTTCCCTTCTCTTGGCACCCATTCTGTAACTCTAATGGTTCACCGGTTATCTACCCTACGCATTACATTGCCTGGCCAGCTCCATTTCTTTCTCTCAACGTCAGCTAGAATATCGGCTACCCCGTTTGCTCTCTTATCCACACCGCTCTCTTCCCGTCTCTTAATGTTAGGCCTAGCCTTTTTCATTGCATAACTCCTTTAGCGGTCCTTAACTTGGTCTCCAGCTTCTTTGTTAACCTCCAAGTTTCTGCCCCATACGTTAGCACCGGTAGCACACAATGATTGTACACTTTTCTTTATAACGACAGTGGTAAGCTCCCAGTCAGGATTTGGTAATTCCTGCAGTATGCACTCCAACCCATTTTTATTCTTCTGTAAATTTTATTTATCATGATCAGGGTCGCCTATTAGTAATTTACCTAGATGAACGCACTCCTTTAGAGACTCTCGAGGCTGACTGGCGATCCAGAATTATTGTTCCCTTGCCAGGCCATTTACCATTACCATTGTTTTCGGCATATTAATCTTCAAGCCCACTCTTACACTTCATCGATTAATGTCCTTCAATCATTCGTAGTAATGCCTGCTCTCTTGGTTGATTGAAGTGCTGCCCTCAATCTATTTGATACAGTACTGAAAGCAAGCTAATGGGCCTATTATTTTTAAATTCTCTAACGCCTCCCTTCTTATGCATGGATTAGTTTGATGTTGGCATTATTCCAGCTCTCTGGTACACTTGAAGTCATGAGGCATTCCGTGTAAAGGGTCGGAAGCTTATCAAGCATGCTATCTCCTTCATCTTTTATTAAATCGACTGTTATTCCATCTTCTCAAGCCACTTTTCCCCGGGTCATGTCTTACAAGGCCCTTCTAACTTCATCGCTAGTTATAGAAGCAGCCTCTGTGTCCTGTTCATCACTACTACGAATGAAAGTAGATTGGCTGCTCTGAGTACTATACAGCTCGGTGTAGAATTCTTCCGCTGCTGTTACTATGTCATCGAAATTGCTGGTCATATTACTCTGCTTATCTTTCAATGCATACTTCTTGCCTTGTCCTATGCCAAGTTTTCTTCTTACTGATTTCATGATGCGTCCATATTTTACGGCTTCCTCAACCTTTTCCACGTTTTTATTTCGAATATCCCTTACTTTCTTTTTGTTGATCAGTTTTCGCAGTTCAGCGAATTCTATGTGATCTCTTGAATTTGACACTTTTATGCTTTGTCGTTTCTTTTTTCGTTTGGTCCTTTGTTACTTGGAAGAGCTTACTCACTGGTTGCCTTGGTGCCTTGCCTCCCACTTCAATTGCTCCTTCTGAGATCAGTCTAGTTACGGTTTCATTCATTTTCTTTGTGTTATCGTCATCTTTCTGTTTTAACGCTGAATATTTGTTTGCGAGCACCAGCCTGAATTGGTCTGCTTTTACCCTTACTGTGTCTTGGTTGGCCTCTTTCTTCTTGACTAATTTTACTCTTTCTCTCTTCTAAATTTGAGAAATCCTACCCCTCACTAACCTATGGTCACTGCACTTTAGCTTACCCAACACTTCTACATCCTGCACTATGCTGGGATTGGCCGAGAGTATGAACTCTATTTCATTTCTTGTTTCCCTATTAGGGCTTTTCCAAGTACACTTCCAGTTCCTATGCTTCCTGAAGAAGGCATTCATTATTAAATGCGAAGCTTTTCTTGGCGAACATTTGCAACTTTGACAGTATCTATCAAGCCACCTACGTGTTGGTGCTCTCATGGTCGTTTCGTTAACTTGGTAATTACCAAAATTGGCTTGGTATGACAAGAGTGCATGACGAACGTGTATGATAGGCATGACATGAATATCATGACAGGTGTGTAATGTATGTCATGATGCAGCTGCCTATATCTTGGTACTCTCATGACCGTTTCGTTAACTTGCTCGGTACCAAAATTGGCGTAGTATGACAACAGTTCATGACAAACATAAATGATAGGTCATGACGTGAGTGTCATGTAAGTCATGAAACAGCCGCCTAAAATGACAATGACTTAGTGAAAAAAACATTAACACTCAAAAACCACTCAAAGGAGTTCTGACGTGGGTACTAAGTGAGGGACACGCTAAACGATGATCGTAGAAGTCATAGTCATGAGCATGACTCAGCGAAAATTACAATGACTCAGCAAAACAATAACACTCAAAAACTACTGAAATGGTTTCGCACGTGGATACTAAGTGAAGGAAATATTAAAGGATGGTGGTAGAAGCCATAGTCATGAACATGACTCATCAGCAATGACAATGGCTCAACAAGAAAACATTCACGCTCAGAACCCACAGAAATGGGGTTCTGACGTCGGTACTAAGTGAAGGAAAAGACTTAAGGTTGATGGTCGAAGTCATACTCAAGAGCACGACTAAGATTTAAGGAAACCTTAAGGTATCTTAGGACAAGCTAAAGGGACTCCTGAGGAACTCATGACATGAATGTCATGACATGCGTGTCATGTAGGCAAGGAATCAGCCGCCTACCCCTTGGCGATCTCATGGCCGTTTCGCATAACATCGATTCCCACAGGGCGTGGGATCTGCCGCCTTTTCGGAGCCTATTCCCTTCCGCGAATTCTTCGAACAGCTCTCGTCTAGTGTTGCTAGAATCGATGCCGTAGTTGCCGATTGCTTGTTCACCACCCTACTTTTTCGCCACTTTTGCATTGAAGTCGCCCATGACTACAATATACTGAGTTTGCACCTTTCTCATCGCTAATTCACCATCTTCGCAAACTGTTCTATTTCTTCATACTTCATTAACTATATTGTCCGCATGGTAAATGGTCAAACTGCATGCCTTGAAAACAAGTACGTCGTTCAAACAAGTGCGTCGTTCGGTTTCGTGCCGCGCTGATTGTTTAGGCCCTAAAAATATAAGGAAATGTTTATACAACGAAAGCTTGAATGCCGCAATCTTTATTACCAAGGAATCACTTGAATAAAACGATCTTAACTAACAGCGGCCATTTCTTGGCCCCGTTTTCTGTTCCGTGTTGGAAGCCGATAACAAACTTGAAGGCACGGGTCTTCGCAGCCAAGTTTGATAGCGGGATGTCTTCAACCAGGAGGAAAAAAAAAAAAACTTCCGTCTCTTGGCACAGTTTCCTTGATAACACATGTATGCCGTCCGTGTCCTAATGTCATGAAAGCTTGAGAGGCGGCCATAATATCTGCTGTGGACTCCGCACGCTAGGCGAGACGGTTATTGCGTTCCCGCTTTCGTCATCAGTGTTTGGCAACACAGGCGTCTGTTGGCTCGGCATGACGTCACAGAACCTATGTTCGTGTATTGTATCGTCTAACGCAAGTACAGTTTCTTTCTGGAACTTGCCTCAGAATACTTGCAACATTAGTTGAACATAATTGTGAGATATGAAGAACGACTTTGACTTGCTTACCGCTGAATGTGTACGCGCCAAGATAAGATGCTAGCCCGAGGCAGTTAAGACAACCACAATATTCTAAAACGGTAGCCTTCACGTAATGCGCAAGGGCATTCACTTGAACTAACATTGTAGATACTCGCCATCTTTCGGGAATGTCTTTATAAATTTCAGTATTCATTCAACATCCCCAATACTATGTAGCTGGCTTCACCTGCAACTCATATACGCTAAATATACACATGATCACATACGTGCAATCAGATTACAACAGTTACAAATTTACGTTGATAGGCTTTTTGACATTTATATTTCTTGACACTCAATGATTAATACGGTGAATATAACAGTGTCACTAAACCACTAGATTATTTATCAAATACAGGGTGTTTTTAGACCATAGAGATATTTTTTTACAAAAAAAAGTAATAACGCAACGAACGTGGCGTTTTTGCAGGCGAGTTTCTGAGCTAGGCGGACATACTTTGCCTCTAATGACGTGAACTTCGAATCCCAACTAAAAAATTTAATAATAATTGCTTTCGTTAGTGCCTTGGTGGCAGTTGCATAATTGGCAAACTTGGAGGCAGTGACATTTTTATGCATTGTTCTTTTTCAAATCGTGAAAACCGCATATTGTTCCAGATATTCATCATCTAATTCCAAAGCTCAATCGAGACAACGTCGAGACTTGGCGCGTCCCACCACGCGTCAGATGGCAACACCCCGTAAGGAAGTGTATGGCGAACTTTGAATGATAGCATCCGCGGCAAATCCGCGGAATTATAGCATACCGTGGCAAATCCTGGCTCGACAGAGTGCCGCATATTCTCGCCAGGCAAAGCATTCCGTATCAGTAGCTGCCGCGACTGGCCGAGACGCTGGGCTTCAAACTGCCTTGCGTTTGTCGTCACGGGGCTCTTCGGTATGATACGATGGCGGGGCGGTCTTTCCTGTGCTCCCGCGGTGCTCGGTTTTGATATTGCTTGGATTTACCCTAGAAATTCAATTTTAGATATCTCGAATTAGATGCGACTTCTAAGATTTTTTAAACGAAAGCTTTATATGGCTAGGCGAAACGAAAAAACCGTCTGTTAGTCGCCTGTCCACAGAAAAATCATCATCAGCAGCATTGGTTCGAGCGTCGTCGTCTTCTTCCGCAGCTGGCTCGTTGACGCTCCTCGGGTTGCGCTCGTGCTCGTTCTCTGCATGCACTCGGGCAAGTGCTCTGGCGTTCGTCGTCGTCGTCTTCGTCCACAGCTGGCTGCGTTGCCGCTCGTCATTCCAGTGTAGACTTTCATTTCTCTTCGGTCGTCGTTATGGGGAGGCCGCGCTTACGGCGGTATGAGCCATTGCTTAAGAGAGTATGAGCCATTCATTGTCCCTAATGAAGATCTAATTTTGAAGCAATTTAATTTCGAAGAATCGCAAGCGGCAATGGCGGGCGAATGCTGCTAACCACGCCGCCAAACTCGAGACATCGAACGCAAGTGACAACGGCGGACTGCGGGCATACCGTCAGTGAAGTCGTTCTCTCCATCGCAGCCGAATGTGTGCGTAACCTCCTAATTGAGAAATACTTTAATGAACCGTTGGAATTGACCCAGTGATAAATACCGGGGCCGCATGTTTCAGCTTCACTGGTCTTCACAGAGTGGAAGAGCCAACTAATGTTTTTTTTCAAATGAGGGTGCATTAAAACGTGACGGCTTTCAATTTTGCCATTTAAACAGCGGCCCCCAAAGCACCTATAAAAAGTTATTAATATTTTTATATTCTTCTGAACCTCTCGTTATTAGTTACAAAGAACGTTCACCTTGCCTAGAACACCTCTGATAAAACGCCCCCGTCCGCAGCGCCAATAACCTTTTTATTAACAATCTGCATTGTGGGAAATCAACACCCTGTATATGATTCCTTAACACCTGTGTTTTCTGTGCGCCGAATTCAACTTGGCATAAATGAAGGTACAAGAACGCGTTGTGAATGTACGTTGTTTCGGTTCCCGCTATTACAGACATTCATTCTGTGGCAACACCTGATTAAGATTCTAATAACATTGCGTAGCCCCTAAATGATAAATAAATTGCCGATAATTGCAAAGATAGAGACGTAATAAAGTACCTCACGGTAATATTACAAGTGTATGACGAGAACAATTCGGAGGAGCCACTCTCTTGTACAGTTCACCGTTATTACCGGCCTGCCCACCAGATGAGACTTGTATTTTTTATGTCAGCATTCAAGGCTGTTGCCAAGATCAAGTGGTCATGCATTAACGAAAAAAAGTATTTGATCTGCTCTTGACTAAGCGCGAAGGTATATCGTATATGAACGAGCCTCAATGAACTCTCATGTACCATCTGGCTTATTTATGCACTCACTCTCTCAAGGTAAAAACAGTACCACTCCACTGATTTGCAATAAAAATACGACAGCAGGAAATCGCGAAAGGGTATATAGAGAGAAAATTGACCCTACTTTTATGAGACTTACCAGAAGTGAAAACGAAACCTGATAGCAGGTGTGGGATTGACGGTTCTCAGCGGCTCACAAGAAGGAAGAGAAATAGAAATGACTTGTATTACGAGAAGTACCACATTTAGGTAGAATATATTGCTAGGTGAGGTGGTTCAAGTCTAGGGGGTGCATGCGACTGGCGTTGTATATGAAATACTGCTATCGTGTGGAAAGACCTATGTAGGTCAAACTGTGTCAACGACTGAGTAAGGAGGCATTAACTATAATTAAATGACAAAGGCAACGTGCACTTACCTGCACACTACATTGCCTACAAGTGTGAGCCGTTGTTTAGGGAGATAAAAATACTGAGAAAATGTAGTGACACATTGGCACGAGAATTGTTGGAGGCTTTCCATATTTAACGAGGCACGAACTGCACTAGCGATTGCTCTGTTTACGTCTTCGGAAACGAGTTCCAACTGTTTTACAGAACGCGATGACTTTTTTTTTTGTTAACGTGACTGCTGCACGTATGTGCAAGTTATGTATTCCTATGACTTCGCTCTACGAATAAACAATTGAAGTTTAGCGCTCGCTCTGTTCTTTCTTACTTCGTCCTACCAAGTCTTTTATTCCCCGTAGGGCTTATATGTACCCGCTATTCCACATTAAAGCTGCCCACCTGGTTATCACCTGTGAATATCTGGTCCGCACCATAGATCCCTGTTGGGTTTCGTTGAGTACAACCATTTATAAAGTTATGTACCTATAACATGCACACATCACACACTTTAGGGTGCAGGGCAAAATGTTGAATAAAAAGAACTGTTGTGTCTATACTATTGAGCCTGATTTTTTTATGGCAAGAAGAGATCTGTCACTTTGCCGTACATATTGCGTTGTTGTTGCGTTTCTGCGAATAAAGACATTTGGCGCTCTCAAAATATTGCTACGAGACGTATGACTCGGAGGATGTATGTGCACGAGTCGCAAGTTCATTCCGCGCAGCAAGCTGCCGACCAGTGCTGTCACCGAAAAGGTCGCGGATCTTCTCTTTAAAAGAGTCCCAGCTAGTAATGTCCATCTCGTGCGTCTCGAACCCCACCCGTGGTGGGCCATCGAGGTAAAAAAGCACGTTGGTGAGCATAAGGGTCGGGTCCCATCAGTAGCCGGCGCTGATCCGTTTGTAAAGGTTGAGCCATTTGTCGACGTCAACCCCATCCTGGCCGGAAAATACGGCAGGATCACGAGCAGGAGGCAGAACGATGTAGGTCGGAGCCACGGGAGGGGCAGGGGGTGAAGACGATGTGCCTGCACCGACTGACATGTTCGCAAGCGTGATGAGGCGGCCGTTGCGGAGCTCCGTGATTGCAACAGGGAACTACCCAGCACTTCCACCAAAAAGATGTTACGTAAAACGACACAAGGCGGGACTACTGACACTGTATTTACAGTATGGAAGAGACACAGTAGACAAGATATGGTGGACAGCCACCAGCACCAGAGAGAACCGTCTTCGTCGTCGTCTGCCCCAGGCTGAATGTCTCTCTCGTAGCAATATATATACAAATAAAGAAATAGAAAAAAGACAGCAACATGGATATATAGTAAATGTTCGTGTCAGGCTTGTTCCTTGAAAAGAAACGCGCTGTCTTGAAAGACGAGAAGCTAGTTGAACGTATTTCCTTTCTTTAAATAAATAAAGATAAATCAGCACAAATCAGGCGGGTTTCAACATCCAACCAGTATGTAAATGATTTCATTGACGTAATGACAGATTACCTGGAATCATTTCCAACTTCAATTTGCTTATATATCAATACAAGACCAGCAACGTCCAGAACTGGTTTTGGCACGTAAAACCCCATGAAGAAAAAGAAGGAACGTCCCAGTATACCTTATTTGCAACCTGGTGCTTTCAAACCTAAGGTAAATGGAAGCCACTCGTAGCCTAGGTCGCCTACATTTACGAGTAGAAGTATAGTGGAAGTCAATATATACTCGGGCATTTATGACGTACACTGGCAGATCTAGAGGTCTCGTCAGTATGACTCACTGATTAGCTTCGCAGCTGGTTAACGTTTTTATTTGTGCCAACTAAAGCATTCCATATGTAAATCCATTTCTGGTGGTTTTTCTTAACTTACTACTTTCACTGTACGAATGACCCATACTGCCCACCTTTGGTTCGCTTTTCTGCTGGCGAGAAGAGAAATATGGAATTTAGCCAATGACGTCCAGAGTCATGATTGAAGGTTTCAGTCAGTAGACGCATATTCCACGGAGCGAGAGTAGCCAGCTCAAAAAGTACGTTATCTCTGTTTTATTGAAATTCAGCATTTTGCGTGTACTGAAGCGAACAATAATATTTTCTACGTACTACTCCGAAGAAATGCACGTGGCTGCGTTACTGAAAGCTGACCATAAAAACAATTTGATTTAGTAGCCGACTGTCTATAAACCCTATTGCATGGTTACATTTTACTTTACATCGGGCGAATAAAATAACCGCGTGTGGACTAATACCTAGCTGACTGCTCAAGAAACTCAGAAGTTTTTAACCGTAAAAGCCGGACGATTGATCCTAATGAAACATGTGAAACTCGTGTCATTGAAGTAGTTCACAACCGTTTCCAGATACACAAAAATCTGCTAGAATGTTTGAGAGATGCGTCTCCAGTGAGATACGTGAACCATCTTGTGCGTGCCGGAGAGGGTGTATGGAAACTGCATAATCAAACGCGCAAGTTACATTTATTCACGCATTAGAAAGGTAGCATGGCTAACTTACGTTATAGCTAGGGTGGTTTTGCCGTCTAATTGTGCTTTCATGTTCGCTCCCTATTCGTAGTGGGCCCATTTGTTTTGCAGCGGGTGTTTGGGCACTAGGGTAACAAAGTTTGGGCACTATAGGGTCAGAATGTGGGCGCAACTAACTTCTACGGCGTAATCTAACATTGCAAATTTCGTCCATATACTGAACTGCAAAAGAACGCAACCCTCACGCCTTCAACACACGTCGCTACTCAAGCGTTTCACATCGACTGCGCATAAAGATAGCGGGATCGGCTCTTCATGCTCGTCTCATACTCAGCCTAAGGTGACGCGTAAACGGTCAAGTCACTCAAGGCCGTATTCTAAAGGCAAGAGAGTTGCGCTCTTCTGCAGTTGAGTTTCGGTCTTGTGGGTGAAATTGGCCGGAATTTATTGTGCCGTAAAAATTAGTAGCATCAACGTTTTGCATGTCTTGAAACATTAAGAACTCTTTGAATGACGTGTTTGAAGTCCAACATGACGATCAGTTACCAGGCTCATTCAATTAAAAACCTAATTAGCCTACTTTGTCGTAATTGTTTTTTTTTCTTATTATAACCTGGAAAAAGCCATCTCCAGGAGATCGCCTAACTTTCGCATCTCAAATATTTCAAAGGAATGTCGAATTCCTTTTCTGAAACATCTTTTTATGATAGGCTGGTGAAAAGCCACCTTTATTACACACGTTTTTGTAATAATGTAATAATGCGCCGGTGCTAAACTTATTTGGGTGTCCCGATGAGCGTCACATAGAGATAAAATGCTAAATATTTGCTACATTGATTTTGCACAATTGATGCTGCTTGATGCAGTCTATATTGATGCAGTAATCACTGCGGACTGCATCCATGCACTGACTACTGACTGCATCAGTGCATGATGCATTGATGCAGTCAGTAAAAATGTAAAGCCTAGAGCTATACACAAAGCTTTTGTACTTGCTATAAAGAGCCATATTGTGAAACTGTGCGAGCCTAGTTGACACAATTTTGCAATGAAGCTGAAGTTGCTGTTCTTTCTTTTTGTCTAAAGTGCGCGGACAGCCGTGAAAAAACGCTCGCTACTTCCAGTATTGCAGGTGTTCGATGAACGCGAATGCTCTGGAGAGGCTTCCCAAAGGTCACGGGACGCAACTGTAACCTTGTGTCGTGTCCGAATTCGTTGTCGAAAATGGGTGCATTTTTTTAAAGAGAGCCATGCATTGCGCGTTTACGTTGCTGAGGAAGTACTCACCGCCTTCTTATATATTACTAAGCGTTTTTCTCGCCTCGCTGAGTTGTATTTGCCAATGCTGAGTGCGCTCTTCATTGCTTCGCAATCAAGTGAAAATGTTTCAAGTAAAGACACACTAATATGTTTGAAACTACTTGAGAAAAGTTCGAAAGTGGTGCCTCTGATGTGGTAATTTCTTGGAGAACGGTTCTACATTTATCTCCAAAAGTGCACGTGTGTAGCTCGATTCCAGAAGCATTGGACGCGAAATGCACTTTCTGGAAGCGGCCGTTTTCCCAACTCCAAGAAGAAAGCCAAGGAAAACAGAGAGAAGTTATAGAAAATAGAGCCGTTCATAAATTATTTTAGCAAGAACTGCTTCCCTCAAAAGAACAGAAACAGCGCTATTTTTGCTGCTGAGCATGAGTTTAAATGATATGATTGACAATATTGTGTTTTTCGCCGCTATACAGGGTGATTAAAGTTAAGTTGACAGGCTTTTTTTTTTAAATAGGCGCTTAGGCGTACGTGAGGACGACCTCTACAGTAGGCTTATGTGGTGAGGGGGACACAATGTGAGGTGATAATTGTGGCTGTTATCCGTGCAATTACCAGAAATCGAATAATTAACTTTTCAGTGGCTGCACTAAGCAGGCACGTTTGTATTGAAAAGTAAGAGGCAGTCGTGTTTCTACAGAGTTCCACTTGGCAGAATTCTTTAGCGTATCCGTGCTTTGAGATATGGAACAGCGAAGTTTAATTGCCGTTGGCATGATTAGGCATGCAAGACAGTGACGACCGTGACGACAGTGACGAGTGAAGTCGAAAACAAGTGAACAAGACCACTTGGGGTGTCAGCGAGTTTCTTCGAACGCGTTTCATAGACGATGAGTTGGGGAACGCATGCGATTTCTGCGACAGTTTATGGGTGCGAAATCGGACGTGTGATTTAAATGCTTTGCCTCGACACTTTCGTATGGAAGTTCAATAAACAGGGATAACGAGCCGCACAAAGGCTGCCCAACGTTTCCTTTGTAGCAATGGCTACATTTGGGTGGATGTCTCATTTTCCCTTTAGAACGTTTCCATAGATGGACCTATCTTTGGCAGTCATTGGCAGCCATTGACAGGCATTGGTAGATAAGTTCTGTCAGAAGTTTTCTTCTCCCATTCTAATGTGCTAGGAGGGAGCAGGGAGCCCTGCCGACGAAGCGGCGTTGATCTGATGGGCAGGCGACTAATCTATCTGCGTGTAGCGCTTCAATAACTATGAGCATCGTATCAACAGCCTCCTTTTTTTTCGATTTTCGGCCTTCACGTTTGAGGGTTGAACACAAGCGAGCTGCTGTAAACAGAAGTGTACGTATGTCTGCTTGCCATCGCGACAGCTACCTGCTAGTCCGAGTCCCCCAAAGCCGCCAATCTTTTCTAACGTCAATGTTCGTTTCCTTCAACATCCAGGCGTCCTGCAATAACCGGAGAGGGGACGACAGCTCGAGACAGTTTCAGTATTAGCAGCAAAACCAGTTACACTGGCAGCCCTTAAGGGCGGATGACAGCTGAAGTGTCGAGCGGAGCTTCAATTCTCGGGCGCTGACAAACCTCCGGTGACGTTGGTCGAAATGTCAGTACTTGGCTGCCTGTCATCGTAAGTTGGTGGTACGCCTGTATCTCACTGCCTGTGATGTTTACCTTACTACAGCAGAATGTTGCCCGAAAACAAACATCGTATGGATAAGTCCACGGGTTTTGCAGTTCCAGGGATTGCAACCACGGCTTCAGTGTTTTTTTTTTTCCTATTTTTTTTCTGAGATGACAATACAAGTCGAAAAAAATAGCCGCGTCCTTCCGTGTTTCGCAGCAAATGACGTATAAGCGCATAAATGTGGTGGCGCGACGTCAGTAAATGCAAACACGCCAGTGAAGGCGTGATGGCAGCCAACCGTTGTTGTTATGCGGGCTTGTTCGTATGGCAGCCTGGAGTGATATTGTAGCTCATACAGACGACGTCACACAAAGACATGCTCGTCTGTACGCGTCCTCGTTTCATAAGTAATGTCGGTGACTTGTCGCAGGACACGGTAAGAACCAGAGTATCTTGAAAGTATGTTTCCAGAAAAGCTAACGCGGCGAGACGCGGACCAGAGACCAACAAGGTCACCCACACTAAAATGGGCGTCCTGGTGGTGAATGTCGTTCAACATTTTCTGGCGTGTCTGCGACGCAGAAATAAAAAGCAAAGACGGGCAAATCTGATTTGCCTTCTCTGCTATAGCAATGGCATCACTAGCATATTCCGTGGACAATATTTATTTCATTCGAGCATTCACCCTACACTATGGTCCACATAAGTAACCATTGGATACTTCTACAATGTTCGTCAAACATTCGAACACTGTCACAAATCTGCCTCGCCGCTGCTAGCACTAATTCAAGCCAATTCTTTGACGTTGCATTTACTTCCTCTCCCTTTTCACAGCAGAAGAAGCCGCAACAAATTGTGGTCTCTTCTATGTGGACTTTTTTGTTGTGAAGCCGAGTCAAACATTAACATTTTATTTCCACTCCATGATGATTCTCATGCAGTAAACGCGGAATTGTGTGAATGCCTGTTGTTTCGTTAAAGTAAGGCTCATCAAAAATGCACATAACCATATTCATCTGATTTCAATGACTTTAGCAACTGTCTTTGCGGTAAAAGCAACCAGTAACTTAATTATATCACATTTTCTACTTCGCGCAAGGCTGGGTTCAAATGTGGTATCCTCGAGCAGCCCGAGTAGTAACATAATAAAGCGAAAAATGAAAAGAAAATGTGGAAAAAACGGATCACTCTGCATCTGCTTAACACGGAACTTGGCCTAATAAGTGCTCGTCTACATGATCAAGCTCAACGCCCTCTTTTTTGTATTTCCTTGCTAGAAATATGCGGCGAAAATCAAAAAACAACTACTAAGAGACAAAAGAGAGGAAGGGGGAGCGACATCAAACAAACCACTGACGTTTGCGAAAGAAAAATAAAGAACAAATGTGCATGTCATTTGCACCTATATTCTGTGCAAGAGGAACTCGTGTATCAAGCTTGTACCTCGCCTTCGCATCGACGTAAATTAGGTCGCATTCATTTTACTTTTCTTCGTGTTCACGTGGCCACACCGAAGGCGTGTGTCTGTTCACTTCCATACGCCCTCCTATCCTACGCTATTTGTTCCGCACACTGCACTCTTATTACAAGCAGGCTCGGTGCAAATGACTTCACATATCACATCCTGCTGCCGCCCTGTATACCGTACGCGCACACGCTCATCCGTGCCCAATTCTAAATAAGTACGCTCCTCAGAAAGGTTTTCCGAGCGCGGAATGGTACGCCTGCAGGAGGACACGATTTCACGTGATGAAAGTTCCTGCGAAAGCTGTGCTCGGCCGATCAGCGTATTCATACCGGATGCATCATCAATCTCCGTCAAAGTCTTCGATTTACTTTTGACAGTGGCAAACACGTTATCTGTTTGTAGGTAACCGGGAAAACGGCGAGCTTCCTCAGAGGTTAGTAAAAAAATTATGTCTAGAAGCGGTGTGAGAGTCATTATATTTATGACTAACCGAAGTTCAAATGGACTTTAGATCAATTTGCTTGGACCTTTACGGGTTAAAATTTATCCCAAGCTCCGAGCATCACGAGAAAATACATGAAGTCACGCAAAACAGCACACAAGGAGGGCCTCCCGCTTCTGCGCGACTTTTTCCGCACCACAGTAAACCTATAATTTGCTTCAAATTTACATCGTCTTGAGTCTGACAGGAGAGCTTCCACCTTAATACGAAGCTTGAGATGCAGAGCTCGCATCTTAATTACTTGTAAAAGAGAAATCTTTTTTCTTGGCAACTACTGCACCGATATAATGACGCTTAGGCATTTAACAGAAAACGTTCCATTCTAATAACTGTACTGATCAGATATTTTATTTAAGGCGTCCGTTTTTTCAAAAAATGGTTAATATTGCTACAAAAATAAACACCAAGAACGTCGGGGACCAAGTGTTGAACTTGGGGATCAAGTATAACTCGGCCATAAACAAAATATCACAATTATGTAAACTGCAGCATCTGAAGCGGACAAAATTGATGCAGTACACGCCGCTCTGAAATATACAGCGAATTTGTGAGGAGGACTATTGCAACAGCATTTAAAACATGTTAACCATCTCACATGGTCTGTAAATTCCCATATCAATATTGTCCGCTTTAGATGCTATAATAAACACAGTTTGCAAAACTGTGATATTTGTTCTTGCTGCAAAGATACATATTCTTGGACTTCGTGCTTCAATTTACCTGAAAGACCGGAAACAATTCCGGACTTTTCGTGACCGAAGCATTACCCCAAGTTATGATTTTTCTCAGAGTTCCTAACGCCTGAAAGGAAACTCCGGTCTCCCGTTAATTGCAGGCACGTTA
Organism: Dermacentor silvarum; assembly: GCF_013339745.2. Classification (NCBI taxonomy): domain Eukaryota; kingdom Metazoa; phylum Arthropoda; class Arachnida; order Ixodida; family Ixodidae; genus Dermacentor; species Dermacentor silvarum. The sequence goes on along the minus strand of NC_051155.1, from coordinate 159,614,443 downwards.
AAGATCCTCTGGCGGTAAAAATTAATCGGGTTCCCCCTCTACTGCGTGCCTCATAGTCCAATCGCGATTTGGGCACGCAAAACCCCAGAATTCAACTAAATTCAACGTCCGCCGGTTCAAGTAATTAACTTCAAGGATTACAATTAAGCTATGCGCCACAGGCGATTCTGTGCAGTCTTTATTAAGAACACCCCGTATAGAACTGCGAACAACCGGCCCATGTTTCAAGCAAAATGAAGTATAGGAAGGGATAGAGCTTTTTCTAAAGAGGTTTCTGGAACTTCAAGCTGGCGGCGGTATTGAATCCTGCTGAAAAGCAAAAATAAAACCAAGATGCACCACTACAGATGGCGGCTACATGTAAACATGGAAAAACTGAGAACAATCTGTCGAAAACCGTTGTGTTATTTTAGCGTCACCTAAGCAGCAGATGAAACACGGAAGAAATTTTTCGAGTTAAGAGCGCTCCTAACGCACGCCTGGTGCGCCGCACGCTGACTCCTTACCCGGGTGCCCGTCAGAGACCGTTGGAATTTCCGTGCATCAGTGAACCAAGGAAGTACATCGTCTGTTTTGTCTCTCCGGGAAAGTGGATAATGGGACGTAAATAACAAGGCTTGACGTCAACAAGTTCCTTCAAATTTCAAAGCGAAAGGAAAATGCCATCAAGTAGTAGGCTACAGGGCTTTGCTCAAAACAGCGAAATGAGTGCAGGTCAAAGTGCACACTTGCTAAAGATGGGTCACCGTCGGGAAAAGGCGCATTTCGAGCAGAAGTACAACACCTTGGTTCGTTTTTATTTTTGGATTGCTCCACTAGCCAGTTTCTCGCTTGAGAAAGCATGAAACCGAAAGGAAGAGTTTACACAAGAATTGCGCCTTGTTTTTACTTCACTTTAAACGCTGCAGAATACGAAAAGAAAACAACGTAAATGCTCAAGTGACAATACAAGTGCGCCGAGCTTTCTTCGACAGGTCTTTCTTGGAATGAAGCTGACGGCTTAGGTTTGTTGACTCATCCTCACGATGTGTTGCTGCGACCAATTTGGTGCACATTTATGCGCACATGCTAGGAAAGGAAACTTTGTGCGCTTTAGAACGAAGAATTAGGAATGAAGAAGGCAACACTGATCAATGCTTGACTCACAAGGGAGTACGTCTTTCACTCCATTAGTAACAGGTTCGCTTTCTTCAAATCTTTTTTTTGAAAAGAGGCTCGCAGAAGGCAAGCAACCAATAGGCCCCAACTTGTCAAACTGTCCACTTTCCTTGTAATTTACGTGTAGTATAGTTACGTCTGACAGTGATAATTTGGTTGCTGAATGAAAAACAAAAATCTGAGCGGCATTGTATTGCTTATTGTTGTTTTGCAACTATTCAAACAATATTATCTTTACACCCGTGTACTTAAATTTAGGTGCACGTTAAAGAACCCCAGGTGGTCTAAATTTCCGGAGTCCCCCTCTACGGCGTGCCTCATAATCAGATCGTGGTTTTGGCACGTAAAACCCCATAATTTTAAACAATATTATCTTTGTTTACCCCATATAGATATGAAGTTCAAACAGGTACATAGGTGCCTTGGATTATAGCAATCGTGTTACTCAAAAATTGAGTCCACGCCAGAACTGAGAGTGCCAACAAGTGCAAAACCTGTCGCTAGAGGTGTTCCGTCTAACACATAATTCTGGGCAAAGACAAACAAGTGCAAAAAAACTAGGTCTGCAAAGACACGTACACACCGAACCAGCGAATTCTGTTCTATTTAGACGCTGCGTTCTTTGTGTCCGCGTGTTTTTACATGCATTCGCTAATAGCATTTATTCGTTAGAGTGTGGCGTATGCATTCGGCTTCATGCGAATAATTGGCAGAAGTTAACCTCTTGAATTCTGAACCATTTGTGGTCCAATAATTCCAGAAGGAATTGTATAACGCATTACAACTAATATAGGACATGAAGAAAAACAAAAATTAGGAATAAAACGTGAAATATCAGCGTCAGTAACTGTAACTACCGAACTTGTCAGTTTGGTACCACAGGAAAACTTTTGTTTTCCCTGATATTTCGCAAATGTTCATGCTTCGCATCACACATCATAACTAACCACTCGGCCATTCACCACACTCCTGCTAGGTTACTCACTGTGGCAGGTTACAGAGCCTAACAAAGCGAATTAAGTGATGCCCTTGGAGTGGTTTACGACAATAAGAGTACTACTTGTGCGATTGGTTGATTCACTCTCCCTCGTTGTTTGTTTCTTGATGCCCACTTTTGTTCTACCATGACGCATCTTGCAGGTACTGTTAGTAATTTCTTAACTTCCACTGTGATTTGCGGGCGAATGAAGGAGCTAATCAAAAAAGCATTGAAAAATATTACCAATACTAAATAATTCACTAAATATAACACCAACATTAACGGCGTGTCGAAATGTTGTAAGTAGATATTAAATGAGTTAGGTTGCGCAGGCTGCTTCGGTGGTATGCAAAGCGAGAGCAGCACTTTATGGCGGTCTACCGCGTGGTGGCTTGAATTATGAAGGCTTCAAATAACACTGCCAAGTGTGTCTGAGAAGGGAATCACGACAAGCCGAACACATGGAAGGCATGGCTTTTTTGATTGCGAGGAGTGGCACTCAATCATGAGAATTTTGAGACTTGAACATTTCATCGATTGGGTACTTTCTATCTATGTTAAGTGTTGTCGAAAAGAATCATGTAGTGTTAAAGAAATCCTTAAAAAAATTGTCGGCCCTTCCACTTCGTGAAGATGGTTAACCAGCAAATCTGAAACGTGCGGCCACGGTGTTTATCACTGGTTTAATCCCGATGCTTCATTAAAGTATTTCTGAATTCTGAGGTTACACACACGTTCGGCTGCGACGGAGAGAACGACGTCACTGACTGTATGCCCGCAGTCCACCGTTGTCACTAGTGTTCGATGTCTCTATTTTGCTCGGCGGCGTGGTTATCAGCATTCGCCCGCCATTGCCGCTTGCGATTCTTCAAAATTAAATTGCTTCAAAATTAAATCTTTCCGTTATGTAAAACTATGAATGCCTCATACCCCTTTAGGCAATGGCTCATACCCCCGTAAACGCGGGCTTCCTATTACGACGACTGAAGAGAAGTGAAATTCTACGCTAGAATGATTAGCGGAAGCGCAGCCAGCTGTGGAAGCAGACGACGACGCCGACGAACGCGAAAGTAGTGGCAACGAGCCAAGGAGCCAGCTGCGGAAGAAGACGACGATGCTCGAGGTAATGCTGTTGATGATAGTTTTCTGTGGACAGGCGATTTCGCCTAGCCATGCAACGCTTCACCTAAAAATACGTGAATTTATGTCGTTTATTTTTTTCAACCACCAGTCGCTCCTAGCGTTCGAGGTAAGCTTCATAGCGGTGTTATCCCGTGACTGTAAGCAGATGAAAAATAAACTGCTAGCAGTATAAATCCTGAAGATTGACTATGCCAGTATATTCAAGTTGTATTTCGATGATGACATCGTATTTGAATGGTTGCCAAGTCATTGTGGTATCCTTGGAAACGAGCAAGCAGGCGCAGCCGCTTGACCGATTGCCTGGCTATCCCTATGCCCCGAACAGACGCAGCGGGAAATCTCTGTGGGCTTGCTCGCGAGCTTACGTTAGCCCAATGAAATACGCCAGACTCTAAAAACCAGAGCCTTCGATCCCTGGATCCTGATCTGAAGCTCCGCCTTCCACACGGATTACCACAGAGGAAGGTAGCTGTCATTTGTCGCCTATGGCTTGGAGTAGCTTTTGCCAATGCGTACTCCTACCTTATCGGAACGGCCACAAGTTCGCGGCTGCAAAGAGACGATAGCGCACCTTCTGTGAGATGGTCGTCACTTAAGTGCTCAAAGAAAAGTCCTCCGCACAACGCTCGACAAGATTGACAACACTCCTCTTACGAAGCCAGAATTCTTGGACCCTGGTCCCAGCCGACGTCGGCACGAACTGCTTTGAAAGCGCCTAGTGTTCTTTTTAAAAGAAACCGAACTCAGTATAAATTATAGAATGGGCGAATTGATGCGTTCTTTTTTGTTTTCTTAATCTTCTCTTGTTTTCTTACATCTTCTACCCTTACCCCATCTCCCTATGCAGAATAGCCAACCGGACACTTAATCTGTTTAACCTCTCTGCCTTTCTCCTGTCGTTTTCCTCCTTCTTGATCCTGAGCACTACTTTATCTTAAAGCAGTCTAGGAGGTCTCCGTGGAATCTGTTTCCGCTTTTCAACCATCCACGCGGCAGAAGGGCGCACAAGCATTCGACACCGTGAACAATATTAGCATCCCACCAAAGGGCACCTGCCCACTTTTCACCTTTTTTAACATGTGCCTAAAGCATTCAAAGACGTATTTTAGTTTTTTCTGCGATGATGAGGGAGGCGAAAGGGGAAGTTGTTCGCCAACAAGCCGAGTGTTGTGCAGCAACCACGAAGTGTCCACGTGTAAGTATAGTGACTCCGCCGTGCATGGCGGACGACTCTCGGCGTCACGCATGAAATAACTCTGATGCGACGGCATCTCAGGGCCGGAGATACACGTGGGCTCGATGTTTGCCAAACCAATGTAAATAACGCGAGGTGACGCGGAAGCGAGAAGTCTCAGCCCATCTTCGAGCGCTTTTTTTTTTTTTTTTTACTCTGAAAGCAAGCAGGCAGCACAAAACCAGTCCACGCGCTCGAGCATGGCCCCTCTGTAAGTTATCGTGCTTCATGTAGCATGGTTTCCGGGTTCAAAGTGTGAACGCGGTCGCCTGGAAATCTCAAAGTTTTGAATTTCCAAGCAGCGATGTCAGAGCAGCGAAGGACGGGGAAGAAAAACGAGTGCTAAAACAAATTTATTTGAAGGTGGAAGGCTCGGTTTACTTGTGTACCACGTGGCTTTAATGAGTGCGCTAGTTTTGTTGTGTGTTTATTTTTCTAGCCAATTGCTGCTAGATTCGGCTATAGTCTATGTGCAAATAATGTATAACAGGATCTAAAATTGGCTATCACTGTGGTTATTCAGACGATGAAATAACAAGATTTTTTTTAACAAGATAAAGTTCTGAAATGAAGTTCCCGACTTGAGACGCCACACTGAAATAGGTTTTCGGCATTTGAAACGCGTTTGAAAGGTCCCACAAAGAATGGCTTTAGTGTTTTATCGCTGCAACAATTTCACCGACACTCGAAGCACTCCCTCCGTCGGCGTTGGCGCTGTTGTCGTTTCTAAATATAGAAAGCGTATGTACAGCCAGCGTGTGGAGGGCTAGGTCTCCAGAGACTCGCAAGGCGTTTGACTATAAAAATGGCAGAGGACGCACCACGGTGTAAGATATATCATCATCATCATCATCATCATCATCATAATCATCATCATCATCATCATCATCATTCTATTTTATGTCCACTGCAGGACGAAGGCCTCTCCCTGCGATCTCCAATTACCCCTGTCTTGCGCTAGCGTATTCCAACTTGCGCCTCCAAATTTCCTAACTTCATCATCCCATCTGGTTCTCTGCCGACCTCGACTGCGCTTCCCTTCTCTTGGTATTCATTCTGTAACCCTAATGGTCCACCGGTTATCCATCCTACGCATTACATGGCCTGCCCAGCTCCATTTCTTCCGCCTAATGTCAACTAGAATATCGGCTATCCCCGTTTGTTCTCTGATCCACACCGGTCTCTTCCTGTCTCTTAACGTTAGTCGTAAGATTTTTCGTTCCATCGCTCTTTGTGCGGCAATGTGCGGTAAGATGCTCTTGAGTATGCTCTTGAGTATATGTCTTACACCGTGGGACGCACCGACAACGCTCCGCTCAATAGGCCCAGCAGCGGAGCCTGGGCAGCGTTCTGCTTTGCGCTGATGGCGTGCGCATATAGCACACTCGACCGCGGACGCGCTGGACGCTAGTGCTCTCGCGTTCCAGGGCAGTCGTAACACCAACGCGGTTCATACAGCGGGCGGAGCAGCGGAACACACAGTAAACCGAAAGTTTGTTTTCGGTCTCATGCCGTGCACTTTCAAAACGCGATGTCCGTAGTTACCGGTGGCGGCGAGTTCTCATCACGCCAGTGTTTCAAACGCGTGTAGTAGCTGCCAGGGTTACACGTTTACTGCGCAGCCTAAGTCAAGTAATTGCCTCACTCATGATGTCACTCCGACACGTCACACCAACACCTTTTACAGCGAATCTGTATACCTCTCGTTGGTCGGAAAATTTCGTGGCGTAAACACAAATCTCCATACCCCATACCAGCATACCAGCTCGGCGATAGCTTCCTCCTAAGGGCACATGACGCTGGCGAACAGCTGCACATTCGAACACCTCCAATGAGGCATAAGATCATATGGACACCTGGCCACGCGGGGCTGGAGGGAAACCAGGCGGCGGACAGGGTCGCTCGAGGGTATACAAGCCGAGCACCCAATCACCCAGCCCCTGAGGCTCCCGTTCCAGTACCGTGTGACTATTCGTCCATTCTAAATTATTATAAGGGTACCCGAAGAAAATACTCTCCCCCCCATCGCTCACTCACCAAAGAGGAGGCTACCAGCTGGAGACTTATCCAGGCAGGTACCTACCCCAACCTCCACCTCCTCAGCAAAATCCACCCCACGGCATACCCTTCACGCTGCCCGTGGTGTTCCGAGAAAGCCACTCTATTCCACATTACATGGGCGTGTCGTGCAATTGCTGCCTTACCCCCCATCCAACACCTGAGCGCGGAGCGGTGGGAGTCGCTGTTGGCCAGTGAGGCCTTGGACGATCAGCTTAGCCTGATTGACAGGGCACGCAGGTCGGCGACGGCGAGCGGAGCCCTGGACTGAGGGCCCTCCCACCGCGAGACCAAGAGCCTCCGATCCTCGAAGACTCTTCGCGAATCTTACCATCGCTCAGTAACAGTTTCTATCCATCCATCCATCGCGGAGCTGGGGGAGAGAGAGCTGAGACAGCTGAGAGAAAGTGAAAGCAGCTAATATAAATAGCATCTGATGATGATAAGTGGTTCTTGAGGGAAAGAGAAAGGTTGGCGCTATCTTCTGCAGCCCTTGAGGGAGCACGGCTCAGCGCCAACGGGGAGGGGTAAGTGGGAGCGAAAGAAGGGATAGAGTGGGGTCGCCATGGCTGGGCGAAGCAAAACCGGCAGGCATAGGCGGCACGTATCAGGCCGAGATGGAAGGCCTTGGTGTGCTGCAGAGTCTGCAGGGGTGTTGTGCCAGGCCGGTCAGGCCCGGGGTGGGGTGGGAGGCCGTGAGGCCTTCCCGCTTGTAGAAATGTCCTTAGAAGGCGTGCGGAGAGCCCTGACGAGTCAAAGAACTCCACGACGCCTCGAAGTGCAGAAAGGTGGTGTCGGCCGGGGAAGAGGAGATCTTCCTCCTTGCCAGAGGGGAGGCCCAGGCGGCGGAACTCCTGCAGGAGTGGGCCCCGCTGCTGGAGGTACGCCGGGCAGGCCAGCAGGAGATGTTCGATCGTCTCCGGCTCCCCGCAGGAGCTGCATGCCGGGGACGTCGCTCGTCCCAGTCGGTAGCTGCGTGCTGCCGTCCAGCTGCAGCCGATGCGGAGCCGGAGAAGGAGCGAGGTCTCCCTGCGAGCCAGGCCTCGCTGGGGGAGTGGTCGTGGGGGGCATCCCAGTGCCACCCGTTTGTCTGGGTGGTGGGTCGCCAGGTGTCGCCGCAGCCTCAGTCCTGTGAAGTCGCCCTCCGTCACGGCCCGACTGAGGGGCACAGTGGTGTGGTGGGCGTCCTTCGCCAGGGTGTCGGCTGCCTCGTTGCCCGGCATCCCTACGTGGGCCGGGATCCAGTGCAGGGACACCGGGTGGCCTGCGTCCTGCAGCGCTGTCAGCCGGGTAGACAGCAGTGCGACTCCAAGGCTGGCGCTTTCTGGCCTCTGCAGGCCGAGGAGGGCTGCCTTGGAGTCGCAGAGGATGGCCGCTGGTACCCCAGGAAGCTCCTCGGAGAGTAGGTCGACGGCCAGGTGGAGGCCTGCCACCTCCGCTGCAGTCGAGCTGGCGTGTCTGGGCAGTCGACACTGCCTGCTCTTCTGCAGGGCTGGTGCCGTGCAGGCCGCCGTGGCAGAGCCGGTGTCCGGTACCACCGAACCGTCGACGTACACCAGGAGGTGGTCTCCGAGGGTCTCGTCCAGGAGGCAGGCGGCCGTCTGCTGCAGGGCGCAAGCGGGCGAGCGCCTCTTCGAAATCCCGGGCAGCTCCGTGGCGATGGGGACAGGAGGCCTCTGCGGTGGGGGCAGCTGTACCGCATTCGGCGGTGGGTTGCCAACCACCTCCTCGTAGAGGCGGCACAGCTGACCCATCCTTGAGGAAGGCCGGGACTGGAGGCGACACAGCAGGCCTCTGCCATCAGGAGCATGGTGGAGGCGGTCGACGTGCCTCAGCCCCTGCTGCAGGAAGAGGAGCGACAGGGGCCATGCTCCAGCCTCCGCAAGGGTAGCGGCAATCTGGGAGCTCCGGGGGACGCCCAGGCAGAGTCGGATGGCCGCCCGGTGCTGCAGCTCCAACTTTTCGAGGCGGCGTGGCGGCAGCGCCACCAGCGGGAGGGCGTACCGCAGGCGTGATGTGGCCGCCGCCTCGTAGAGCCGCAGGGCCCACTTCACCGAGCAGCCCTCTCCACGGGCAAGGAGCTGCGACACGGCCTTGCGGACCCTGATGGTCTGGGTCTGCATGGCCCCGACTGAAGGTAGCCAGGTTAGCCGCTGGTCGATGCGCAGCCCAAGGTACGACACAGTCGTACTCCATGGGATGCGCACGCCTTCCAGCTGCAGCCGGGGAGCTGAGCGCCGTGCCGCTGCTCTCGGGTGGACGAGGAGGGCCACCGTCTTCCCCGTCGAAACCGAGAGTCCGATGCTTCCCAGGTAGGCGGCCGTGGTGTCCAGGGCTCTCTGGAGGGCCAGGCGCACGTGGCGGCTTGACTGCGGCGGTCCCCACACCCACAGGGCGATGTCATCCGCGTAGATAGAGCACTCCACCTTGTAGTGAGGGTCCGTCGGCAGTGCAGCAGGCAACCGGGCCAGGGCGAGGTTGAAGAGAAACGGGCTCACCACTGACCCTTGTGGTACGCCTGCTGCGACCGGACGGGGAGTGCTCCTTGCATGGCCCACGCGGACCCTGAGGGTGCGGTCGTTCAGGAACGATGACAGGAACCGCCGCAGGTTGCCGCCAATGCCCAGGAGGTCCTGCTGGACGACCACATGTGGGAGGCCATCGAACGCCCCCTTGACGTCGATGAGGAGGAGCATGGCGAGGTCTCCGCTGGCCCTGGCGTCCTCCAGGGTGGAGACGACGTCTGCGATGGAGTCCGCAGTGCACCTTCGGCGCCGGAAGCCTGTCTGCTGGTCCGCGAGGAACCCGCAGGCGCGGGCCACCCATTCGAGCCGTGCCAGAGCAATGGCCTCCATCACCTTGCAGGCAGCGGAGGTGAGAGAGACCGGTCGGTATGAGGACAGCTCGTTGGCCGGCTTATTGCTCTTCAGAATGGGGGCCACGATGGCTGTGCGCCAGGCCTCCGGCACCTGTCCTGACCACCAGATGTTGTTGTAGCAGTCGAGCAGGCGTCGTTGCTCACTGGTGGCCAGGTTGCGGAGCATCTGGAGTGTCACTCCGTCTGCTCCCGGTGCACTGCGACGCTTGCCCCTCCTCAGGGCCGTCTGCAGCTCGTGGAGAGTCAGTGTGTCCTGGCAGATGGCCGCGATCTGGCTGGTCGCCCACTCCGGATGCAGCTCCAGCAGGCAGGTAGGCGGGTTGGCAGGGGGAAGTCCGACCGGCAGGGTGGCCGCAGCGAGGGCAGCCGGGGGGGCGAAGTGGTCCGCTAGCAACTCCGCCAGGGCCGCCTCGCTGATGCCCAGCGAGATAGCCACCGCGAGGACGGGGTGGCGGTTGACCTTCCTGCCGGTCAGGGACTTTAGGAGGCGCCAGGCCAGGGGGCCCTTGGAGCGGTTCTCGATGGTATATATAGCATCTCGCAGCATAGCGGATGTGCGAGGTGGGGAGGAGGAGTGACGGCATGTAGTAGTGAAACCCGTAGAGCTACTGCCGACGCCGATCGTGTTTCCCCGCGTTCGCGCCGGACGCGCCGTTCGCGCCGGACTGCAACCGATGCCTCTGGTGGCGGCTCGGCAGGTTTCGACCGGACAACTAGACACTAGTTGCTTCCGAAAGACTGAAGCGAGAGCTAGGGAAGCTGAAACCAAGTGTCGCAGAAGAGAACATCCCGAGTTTCGACTGAGGGAAGCCGAGAGTTCGGGTAGGCGAAGAAATGAAGATCCGAAGGCTTGTGAACGGGGCCGTTTGAATTCATCGCGATACTACGCAGAACATCTCGAAGAAATCCTGAGCGCCATGAAACTAATTGTGTATTTTGCCACTGCTTTACTAGGCTTTCCCCAGATCCGCTGGGCTCTGGTGATTGCGGTAGCGGAGCCACGCATAATTTTTGCAACGAAGCTGCATACCTATCGTGGGTCGAAAAATTTCGCGGCGTAAATACAAAACGCCAGGTTAACACTTGAAGGCAAACGGCATATCCTTCTGTGCAATCAGGCATACAGCATATATATTGCAACGTGATTTATTCACGTGTAAACGTCGATGAAGGCGAGAAACGTCAGGCGAACGTCAAGAAGCGGCGAGGCGACCAGCAGCCAAAATCCGGGAAAGCGCTAGCTCGGGGTGCGTGGTTACCACCAACACTGTGGCTTGCTTGCTGACTGCTTCGTCGTCGTCTTGTCTCCTTTATTACAATATATATATATATATATATATATATATATATATATATATATATATATATATATACAGGGTGTTTCAGCGAACACTTTCAAGAATTCCTAAAGGTCGCCTGTGGCAGAGAGCACAATTCTAGTCCATGAGCTGGTCTACTCGAAGAGGCGGACATTACTTGCGCCAGAAATTGACATGCATATACGAACAATTAACAAAAGTTCTCTTATTAAGTTTTTAACTAATTACCTGATGGCCCATATAGCCATCCTGGCGACATATATAGCCATCCGCCAGGATAGCATAGCCATCCTGGCGACTTAAGGCGTTGACAGTATAGAGGGGTCATAATAGGGCTTGAGGCGACTCACGTGAAAGATTTCTCGACCGCGACGACGTAAATCTTGGGACGGTGTCAAAGGCTCAACGTCATAATTGACTGGAGATGTCCGAGCGAGGATGCGGTAGGGCCCATGATATCGGGCCAGTAATTTAGACGAAAGGCCAGGCGTACTCGGAGGAATCCAAAGCCAAACTAGGGAACCGGTCGCGAAAGTAGTGAGATAACGGTCAGTGTCGTGCCTGAGCTTCTGGTGACATTGGTCCTCGGTTGTCAATGAACAGGCCAATTGGCGACAATCTTCGGCGTACTTGGCGACATCAGAAATGGCAGTGTACTCAGATGAGTCAGGTATGCAGGGAAGCATAGTGTCCAGCGTGCATGATGGCTCACGTCTGTACAAGAGAAAGAACAGCGAGAATCCTGTAGTCGCGTGCGTAGCAGTGTTGGAAGGACGGTGTCCCAATTGGTCTGGTCTGACGCCGTGTACATCGTAAGCATATCCCCCAGAGTGCGATTATCCCCCAGAGGCTGCGTGGGTACCCCGCACCTCCACCAAATGCGATTTATTCACGTGTAAACGTCAATGAAGGCGAGAAACGTCAGGCGGACGTCAAGAAGCGGCGAGGCGACCAGCAGCCAAAATCCGGGAAAGCACAAGCTCGGGGCGCGTGGTTAGCACCAACACTGTGGCTTGCTTACTGACTGCTTCGTCGTCGTCTTGTCTCCTGTATTACAATATATATATATATATATATATATATATATATATATATATATATATATATATATATACAGGGTGTTTCAGCGAACACTTTCAAGAATTCCTAAAGGTCGCCTGTGGCAGAGAGCACAATTCTAGTCCATGAGCTGGTCTACTCGAAGAGGTGGACATTACTTGCGCCAAAAATTGACATGCATAATCGAACAATTAACAAAAATTCACTTATTAAGTTTTTAAATAATTACCTGATGGCCCATATTGCAAATTACAAATTGTAGCCGGGGAGTTCGCAAGGCGGATCCACTTGGAACGAATACTCGGGATCACACCACTTTCGAGATAATAATTCCCGAACTTGGCGGAGAAATGCATTGGCGTTCCAGTTAGTTTCTTAACAAAACATCGCTTTATGCATTGAAGCACAAAATTAATTGGAACGCCAACGCATTTCTCCGCAAAGTTAGGGAATTAATATCTCGAAACCGGTGCCATCCTGAGAATTAATTCTAAGTGGATCCGCCTTGCGAACTCCACTGCTACAATTTGTAAATTACAATATTGACCATCAGGTAATTAGTTAAAAAGTTAATGAGTGATTTTTTTTATCTGTCGATTCTGCATTTGAATTTCTTGTGCAAGTAATGTCCGCCTCTTCGAGTAGACAAGCTCATTAACCAGAATCAGGCTATCGGCCACAGGCCACCTTACATAAATTTTGAAAGTGTTCGCTGAAACACCCTATATATATATATATATATATATATATATATATATATATGAAAAGCGTGCATACAATGCTCTACCCTGTCTGGTGTTTGATACAGCTTCGCTGGACATTCACGTTCGCAGGGCGGGATGGCAGCCAATGTTTTTAAGCATGCATACTTGCGGTCGCCAGTAAGCATAAAATTATGGTTGCAGTCATGAGGGGAAATATTTTTAGGACGAAACTTTCATAAATGCATTGGTCGAACTTGTCAAATATTTGTGATTCTAAAACAGCGCTAAAACAGTGCCACTAGAAGGAACACCAGATGATTCCAATGTGTTTCAGGTATTCCATTATTATTATTGTTATTATTTTGCTTTGCAAAAAAGAAAAAAATGTCAAAGCGGGTTGATTTCAATGGTTAGCGTGTTTCACATGAAAACTACCGACGAAAATAAACACCGTAGAAGCAGTAGCAGTTCATTTTGAATAATTCCTTTTATATAAAGCTATTTCAAGATAATTTTTGTAAATAATTAGTGAGGAGACGGCCTTTCATAGAATATATACTTCTCATCTCTCAGAAATTTGGTACACGTCTCCTTCAAGAACTTTACCTGTAAGACGCCGTTATTCATGGCTGCGTAATATTAATGTTCAGCTTATGTGCTTTGCACTGTCGTAACTTGCACTGTCCAAGATTTTCTCACACCCTCAAGCGCACAGTGGCAGTGTTCCTGGAGTCTCATAGATACAGTAACAAAATTACATGTAATGAAGCATCGGACGTCTGCACGTGTTCACACTGAGAGTACCTCCTTCCCTCTGTCATCCTTTCTTTCTTTTCATCCCTTTGAACTCCTTCCCCCGTGTAGTGTAGCAAACCGGACACGCGTCTAGAGGACCTCCCCGTTTTTCCTTCCTTCTTTTACTCCTCTTACATGTCGTCATGCGTCCTGAGAACCAAATGTTAGGAAACCTTCTGCTGGAGAAATCTTAGCAACAGCTTCCTAGTCGTTCCAGAGGCTCGAAATGTAACTGTGCAGAACAACTCACGGAATGTAGGCTCAGCTCCATTTATTTGCCTTCGTAAAGGAGGAAAAATAACGCCCTTAAGCTCTTTGTTTGGAGTGCACTGATAATATGATTGCGAGCTCAGAAGAAAGAATGCATTCGCGTGCTCTGTCACCCTGATAGAACCTTAGGCAAACGTGCTCTTAGTGGGTAGGTGTCACTAAATCCCAGGGGATACATCTACAGCTTCGGCTGAGGTCCGGGTCACCCGTGCTTCGGAACAGCGACTTCCCCACAGTGTCCTCTTCGCGTGATGGAAAAGATACTTGCCTTGCCCTCCACAGCCCGAGCTAAAGCTCTTCGTTCCACCGGATCGACGTCGGCGAGGATTCAGCCAACGTCTTATCAGTTCATGAATTCCTCAGCACCTGTAACAACACAGTCCCCCGACTGGCGCTTTTGTTTGCAGTGGTTCGAAAGGGCTGATATACGGCTGTGGAGGCACGCCGTAATACTGCAGTTACGACTACTAAGACGAAGAAAAAAAAAACTAAAATGTTCAGGAGCACAGTAATACAAAATTAAAAATTATACCATGTTCAATCTATGCGACGCTGAGTAGTCAATGCTTCCGAGAATGTAGAGATCAACATTGTACTGTTGTATTTGGAGCTACCGTGAGCAGCAGATATCGCAATGAAGCAATAGACTTAGGGTCGAGCGAAGGCGCTCATGTGAAGTTGTACATCGTGGTCAACTATTCCGACCTAATTCTGATTATTCCAACGTTGATCCTGAAACACAAGAAGTCATTTCTGGAGATTAATTAGCAGATGTTTGCGTATAATATCTTATATCAATACAGAATCTTCTAATATATATGAGAATGTTTTTAGTATTTCTAAGTAGGCACCGAAAAAGCTCTTGATGCGTTCATGATTGCCTTCTTTTCCCTTTCCCTGCTCCAAACATCACAAATTGGTCATGGCTAACAACAAACAGCACACTGAAAACGAAGACGATCCAAGTCATATATGCAACGCACCATTCCTTCCCCTTTTTGTCTGTGAGCTGTCTGTTATTACAGGCATGAACCAATATGGGCTTGCCAGGTTTGCTTTCCTCTGCAACACATTGCCAAACGCGATGCGAGAACTACGGTTCCGCCCAGCCAGTACTTTCTTGATATTATTTTGGAAAATGGCCGGCGGCGTGCATACAAACTTGCAGTCGATGGCTCAAACCCCACACTCATCATTCTTCTTAACCTTCTCACCTCTTTTCGTACTTTCAGAAGACTTCGGGGATCATGCACGACCATGCTTGGTTTGCTCCTTCATTTGCCGATAGCGTGACAGCTAGTGGCCACTACTCAGAACACCAGCGGCGCTCACCATGCGTGCTTGTGCTCAGTTTATCATACACTTGTCCATGTTGTGCTAGAACGTTAACACTGTATTTATTATTCAATGGCAGATCATATTCTTTGTAGATAGGTGGACTATATCATCATCCCTATCTCACTCTATTTTGCTTTCTCCATCACCGTCACTCTATGAGAAGTAGCAGGACACAAAGCTGACTTGTGTAATTTTACAGTTCTTCTCCCCTTAATACTTTTTATTCTTGTCACGCTCGCGCGCGAACAGCTAGGCTCGTACTAATGCATTTTACGTGTACTACACACCAGCAGTTATTTTACAAGGCGAGGAAGCTTATGCACTATTTTTCACCTGAACTTACCTGTACCTTGAAATAGCATCAATTTAAAAATATAGAAAATTGAGTAAAATTGAATGCGCCCATGTGTGTTTGGATGTGTGCCCTCTTTCGCCCGTGTTTTCCGTGCGCTTGAACCAGTTCCTAAAAATAGAAAATTACTGCTGTTGCAAACTGCCAAACTCACTTTTGTCTTTGCGAAGTGAACAAATGAGCATTTTGAAGAAACTAGCAGCTGCTACTTTCACGTTTACAATTCGTATGAACCTCAACAACATACAATTTAACACCCCGATCGACTCCGCAGTCTCCAACTCAGACTGTCGCAATGCATTCAGTCCCTAGCTAAACTCATGAGTGGTCGAGGACAGAGATTATACCCCGCAAAGCTATATCAGGAAAACAATAATGAAAACCGCGTCTTTACCTGAAATAAGAAAACGAGCACCAAAAAATACTACAAAAAAAAAACAGAAAAGAAATAGCACTTTTTTATGCTTTGACGTTCGCAAGCGAATCAAAAAGTTGTCGCAGTTTCACCTGAAAGGCGAAGCATCAATTGCGATAGCAAACTTGTAGAGAGCTATACGGAGTAATGATATTAGCTTTATCAGCTGTATAAACTTGGACATGCAGCAGCATCGGCAACACGCAGAACTGTTGTCGACGCCATCGGCGTTTTGCCCGCGTTCGCTCAAAATGCGTGCGGCGTTGGTGATTGTTGCCGGAGCCTCTGATATAAAAATGTCACAGTTTCGCCCTAAGGGCGAAGCAATGAATGCGATAGCAACACAGCAATGTCATACGAAGTAAGGTGAGCGGCTTTGGTAGCAACAACACGCAGAACTGTTGTCGACGCCATCGGCGTTTTGCCCGCGTTAGCTCAAAATGCGTGCGGCGTTGGTGACTGTTGCTGGAGCCTCTGATATAAATAGGCACTTGGTGCCGCAGCTAAACGTCGGCTCCCTTCCCTCCCCCTCCCCCACGGACTCACGCGCGTCTGAAGAAGGCGCGTTTGCTGTACATATATGGTCATTGTAAAGGAGAAAAGAGACGCCTACTTCTGCAGCCCTTAAGCGAGCACGGCGCAGAACGCGCGTTTGTTCTCCGCCGTGCGTTCACTCCCCGTGAAAGACGCGCCCCTCGCGCCCTTTCACTCGCACATACAGCGTTCGGCGCGCGGCGACGATTTCATCTCCAAATGACGTCATACGGAACCTCACGGCGACGGCGACGGCGACGGCGACGCCGATGGCAGAAATCTGCTTTTGAGTGTCCATATAATTGCTATCGCAATAATAGGCACTGCGTGCCGCAGCTAAACGTCGCCTCCCTTCCCTGCCCCTCCCCCACGGCCTCTTGCTCGTCGGAAGAAGGCGCGTTTGCTCTACATACATGGTGATTGTGAAGGAGAACAGAGACGCCTACTTCTGCAGCCCTTAAGCGAGCACGGCGCAGAACGCGCGTTTGTTCTCCGCCGTGCGTTCACTCCCCGTGAAAGACGCGCCCCTCGCGCCCTTTCACTCGCACATACAGCGTTCGGCGCGCGGCGACGATTTCTTCTCCAAATGACGTCATACGGAACCTCACGGCGACGGCGACGGCGACGGCAGAAATCTGCTTTTGAGTGTCCATATAATTGCTATCGCAATAATAAATAAAGATGTCGTTTGCACAAGTATCATTTTCGCAGATTCACGCAAAACATAAGTAATGGGCACGGAATGACGCCTAAATGTGATGACTATTCGTACGTACATAGGTAGACGGATGCTTATACCATTTAGAAACATGGAAGTCTGGCCAAGTGTAGGGTCATTCCTTGGCTGATGGCACCGCGAGCAAAGGAAAAGAAACACGAGTGGAAAAGCGTGACGCATCAGAGCAGCGGAGCCGGAAACAAGTGTGGCTTCCGAGGGGACTGCAACCGGATTTCCTCAGAAGGCAGCGTCTGAATAGACCGACACCCCGCGGATTCACAGAACGGCCGAACGCTTCCGCCACTGCCCAGAGCGCTCGGACTTTCGTAAGTGGATGCTCGATTTACAGAGCTCGGCGCCATTTCCTGTTACAGACGGTGACCGGATAGGTCGAAGCAATGTTTAGTATAGTCTGCTGCTAAAATGAATACAAAATTTGAATATCCGAACTATCAACGGTAAGTTTGCCACGAAGCTTTGTAAACCGTTTGACTAATTTAGGTATACATAATCCGTAATATCAAGAGGCTTTTTTTCTTTTCTAATGAAGATGATGGTGCACTGTAGTCATAGTATACTCTCATAACTAATAGGGCGTTGCGACTAGACCACACTTTACATGGTATGGCTACGTACACATGTACCCATATAAAACTTTGGAGATTGCGCTACGACTTGCAGGTAAACTACGGCTTGAAATGGCGAAGTAATATTTTTATTACAACCGAACGACGTGACCATCATTATGAACTTTATTATCCATCTCTCGCGTATAAATATCACTTTAGAAATTCATCCTGAAAGGGCAGAAAAATATCCACGCAGAATCTCCTCCGGGGGTTGTCTAAGTATGCATAAGCATTATGGCACTTTCTCATCTCCACGCAGCCCGGTGTCATTATCAGTTTCATGACACTTGAACCGGCCAGTACAAACGATAGCGCTGCGGCGACACTAACTGGTGCGGACTGTGGCACAAGGTGCATTGATAACGCAAGCAAAGTAATGCAGGTGGCGGCGCCTGCTGCGCTGATGACGTACCGATCATAAGCCGTTATCGATCTTTAGCGCTTTGTCTATCCGTGTCGAAGCATTATGAACCATGATCAAAGGACTCCAGCGGCGGCACAGAGAGATCGAACGTATTCTAGCACGGTGGCGCGGACAGTATCTTGAAAGTGATCTTCGAAGCGGACAAAGAGTGCCGTGTGCTTATAGCTCGCGTGCAGTGTTTTCGCCGCCTTCTTTGCGTTGAAGCGAAAGGCAGCGCGAATGTTAAGTCGCTCGCCTGTGCGGGCTCTATCTTGAAAGCGATCGTCTTACGCGAGGGACGGACGAACGGATGGATTGGCGAACAGTTTTCTCATTGGGTAAGCATAGAAATGCTTAAGCTTTTGAAAATAAGAGCACTATTGGGTTTCTGAGCCAGTACAGGTTACCGTAGAAGCTGCGGCCTCTGAATGCGATAGGAACAGTGAGAGTAGTTGTAAATAGTTCTGCAAGTATATGCCACTGAAATGTGTGTTACCTATAGAATAACAATATGTTTCAAGAGCATGCACCAGAAAGTTTAAAATATTTAACCAGTGTGAACAGTGAAACAGCGCCCCCACTGCTAACGGCACCTAAACCTTCAGACGCCACAGGCTCCCGCAAGATAATTATTTCGCATTCGGAAGCGAACAAGGTCCTACGAATACGATAACGGACAAACTTACCAAATGCAAATATATATATATATATATATATATATATGTGTGTGTGTGTGTGTGTGTGTGTGTGTGTGTGTGTGTGTGTGTTTTATACCGGCACAGAGAACCAGAGAAATGTATAGGTTCTATTTGAGGAGTGATACCCATAAAGACGTACATTTCTCGCTGTGGGGTGTAGGCGAAGGGGGTGGGTCCCCGCCTTCGTGCTGAAAACGTCTTTATTTTAAAAATCGAACACTGTCCTCCGGGCCTCGGTTGGTCTCGTCCCCCTTATAGGAGGGAAGCCTGGCTGGAATTCATGATGTAGGATAGAAGTTAATTAAAATGGGTGTCTTGAAGCCACGCCTGGAGGCCTTCCAAATGAGTGGGTGATATCAGTCCTCGAGGATGAAGCATTCTTCGAATGGCTTATGTGGCAGTGCACTTCCAAAGGAAATGTAGCTTGCCAACAGCTTCTTCTTTGCTGTTGCACTTTGGATAGGCTAGCCGTCCCTTTTGTTCCTCAGAGTTCAAGGGACGCTGTCACCAACGTTCCACGATGTGCAGTGTGAGTGTGACGCCAAGTAGGAGGCGCAGTGGGAGAAAAAAATGTGAATAGCATTCTTGGCATTTTGAGACCACTTTTCTTTCCGGCTGTCTATCTGACCGGTTTCGGGGGCTGATCCTGAAGAAAGTGCAGTCTAAATATCTGGGCCTCAAGTTCGAATCCTCCTCCAGTATACTACATTTTGAGGCATGGAGTGGCGCCTGACGCCGGCAAAAAAAAAAAAATAGCGCCGAGATCTAGTATAGTTCACCGATAAAACTCCAGGCGAAACCAAATTAGGAGGGCCTACTAATCTTCAACAAAGACGCTGTCTCACCAGAACATCAATTGGCCTCTGCCACTACCTCCTTCAGGACTCCTACAATTAACCCATGGCCCTCAGTCCCCGGCGGCTGTGGAGCACCTGACCAAGGCGGCGGTCAGACCTGCGACGTGGCAGAGGGTGCTAAGAATCTCTGGATCCAGACAGGTCACCACTGCAAACTGAACCTGGCAACGTTCAACACTCGCACCCTTTCGAGTGAGGCTAGCTTAGCAGAGCTATATGAGGAATTATCAGGCATTGCCTGGGATATTACTGGCCTTAGTGAAGTTAGAACTTCTGAGGATTCTACAGTGCTGACTAACGGCCAAGTCCTCTGCTACAGAGGTCTTCCAGATAAGAGAGAATTTGGAGTAGGATTTCTAGTCCATAGGGACACAGCGGCCAAAATTGATTAATTCTTGCAGAAGTAATGAGAGGGTAGCAGTCGTCGTAATAAAGATTAATAGGAGGTATACAATGAAGGTACTACAAGCCTACGCCCTAACCTCTTGTCACGATGATGAAGAAATAGAACAGTTTTATCAAGATTTTGAATTAGCAATGAGAAAGGTGGCAACTCTGTATACTGTGGTCATGGCCGTCTTCAATGGAAAAGTTGGGAAAAAGCAGGCTCGTGAGCAAGCAATTGGCATCTGTGGCATCAATTCTAGGAACGCTAGCAGAGATTTGTTGGTAGAATTCGTGGAAATAAACAGGCTCCGCATAATGAATACCTTTTTTCAGGAAGAGCAGCAACAGGAAGTTGACCTAGAAAAGCCCTAATGAAGAAACATGGAATGAAATAGATTTCATACTCTCTGCCGACCCCAGCATACTGCAGGATGTAGAAGGGGTAGGTAGGGCAAAGTATAGTGGCCATAGGTTAGTGAGGTCTTAGATTTCTCTCAATTAGAAGAGAGAAAGAGTAAAATTAGTAAAGAATAAACAGGCCAACCTAGACACAGTAACGGAAAAACGGACCAATTCAGGCTAGTGCTTGCTAAGAAATCTGCAGCTTCAGAACAGGAAGATGAAGACAACATAGATGTAATGAACGAAACCGTAACTACACTCTTAGCACGGTAACGTTTATTTTAACCTATAACTGCAAGTAACGTATAACATAAAGGTTACTCGGTGACTAAAAAAACTTGATCTTTGTGTTTTCGTGAATTTCCGTCGCGGCTAGAGGTTACATGTGCCGAAGCGTATATTTTAAAGGTTACTGCAACGCCAAATGTCTTGCAACCTTTAGATTGTAACTTCTAAAGGAGTTGCCATTCGTGGCTTAGGGGACCTACTGTATGGATTGGAAGTTTACTTATTATTGTGTCGTATTGCTATCCTGATGTGGTGTTTTTAGCCGGGACTAACCTATACGATATGTTGTGCGCCCGAGGGAATGAGGCTGGTTGGACTAGATTAACATTTTATTGATACCAGTAGGGTTCTTCGGTTTCGCAATGTAAAAAAAAATTAAATCTTGCACGAGCGTATGCTCAAGAGAGACAGCAGCTATTCATTCGTCACTGATCTCTACTGCATATGTGCCATTATAATCTAAAAGGAAGCCACAGAAACAGTGAACATACACCGGAGAATATTGTGGCAAACGATGTTGTGGCATGAATTATCACTACGCGTTTCAATGTGTTGGAAAGCCCCCCGCTACCGATACAGACATTTTAGGCTGTGGTATAAAACACAGACTTGTGGGCCTGCACAAAACCTAAAAGCAGATGCATTATGGTGATTGAATATATATTTGTACCCAATATTCTTTTTTTTTCCCTTGTGTATCAATGCACCTTATATTCGCGTTTGTTTTATATTCTCCTGGAACGCGACACCCACTAACAGCGGGCGCACACTGAAGGCCGCACGTGGGCGCACGCTAGAGTAGTGTAAAAGCTCGACGACCGACAGAATCAAAGCGTCGAGCAGGCCGAATAACTAATCTGCAGGGCGAGAAAGATGCTTCGTAATCAGACTTACTGGTACACTGCAACTGAATGTTTTGCCACCGCGCTTTCTTTTCCTTCTTTTCTTTCTTTTTTGTATTTTGATGTATAAGAGGGAGTGGTTCCTAAATTACAGCAAATGTTGGGTTCATTAGAGAACGCCAGACACGCATCAATTTTGCCCGCTCACTAACACGCGAGAAACACGCCCCTACATTCACATGACAGCAGGCGACAGCCGCTCCAGTGAGGTCTCGTAGAGAGATGAACGTCCGCTCACGGTGGGAGGCCACAATGGCGGCCGGCCAAATGAGCAGGGAGAAAACATACAAATACAAACGAAAAGCAACATCCTGAAACATTAAAATATTAGCATCTTGATATATATGGTCCTGTGATACTTTGACGGAACTGTAGTTTGATTATTATATTTAGTTGCGCTAGATGCGTGGCGTAATCAAACGCGCTTCAGCTTCAGCCACACATGAGCGCCGTCATATCTCCTCTGCATTGCGCAGTTCTCGTGATGCATGCTGGGAAGAGGATGGCCGGTGGTGTCGTTTTAAAACGGTCGTGTCGCGCTTTGTTTCATCCCTTTACCACGTTTTTACGCTCTCCGATTTGGTGGCGTGCGCTTACCAAGCGTATTGTGTGTCTGAGTCACTCGTGACGGGTGGTACAGTTACCAAAAGGACTCCTAAAGGCTCGCGCGCCGCTGAAAAGAAGCCGTGACGCCGGACGTGGAGCACGGACATGTTTGGCGTGCTGCGTGGCCGCTGCGACGAGACGCATTGCCGATGGCCAATGGTAAAGGTTCTTCGCTTACCTGAGAGTGGTGAGCATCGTTTGTGTTGTGACTGCTGTAATGAATGCCGAAGACAGCAATAAATGCGACCTAGGTAAGCAATGCTTCCTGTTCAACTATCTATTTGCTGGTGTGTGTTTGTCGTATATTTCACCGTCAATTCTTGCTCATGCTCGCACTGTTCAGTTTTATTTAAGTGAACTACTTGCTTGCTTCATAAACACTGTTGTTTTAATATTTTTTATCACTATCAGTCACCGTGTTGGCTATTCTTAAATCTGAAGTTTATGTTGCACTTTTGTGCGGACGTACATTGACCTCATGCGCGGAACTGCTGTTTTGTGCTGATATTCATTTTGTAATCACTTGATATTGGATTTTGACTGTTAAACTGTCACATTATTGCGGTGTTGTTTTTTGTACTTGTACTGGAGGGGAGTACGAACTGACTTGAGAATTCATTTTCGTTCAGTTTTTTTAATCTTAAATTTTTATTCTTACCGACATTTCCTAGACAGAAGAGTATATTCGCCTTAGGCGTGTTTAATTATTTCTTCTGTGGTAGTTTTTCATCTGTTTGTGGTTTATTTATGCCTCTTTCATTACATGTTAATAGCTGTTGTTTGCAGGGCGACGCTAACACATAACTATGAGATTGTAAGATTACTTTTCTGTCGTTGTAGGCTCCACTACACAGCAAGGAGACCTGAAAATTAGCAACTGACATACTAACAGCAAAGAGACATGATTGTGCTCGAAAGAGGGATGAGATCGGCCTCCACGTGTAAGTCTAAAACTTATATGTATTTGTATTTGAAGATATTGTACACGAACCTTCAACATTTCTCTTTTTTTTTTTTTTGCCCTATTCCTCATGATGCTGTAGAAGTTTCTGATGCCAGGCAGCGCTGTACTCAGAGGTTTTTTCATTACTGCTTCATGGCCGTGGAGAAGAAAACAGACCAAGGAAAAATGTAATTTTGCTTGTGAAGGGAGAACTTTGAGTTACCTTGTTTTGTATATGCAAATAAACATGACATTTTCACTAAATGTTTTGTGTCAGCTTGCCTTCTCACAGCTGCTACTCACATCATTTCCAGAATGTGGGTGCTGCCGTCTCATACCTATATATATATTTTTCGATACAAGAAATGTTGCATGCAGAAATGCGTATTCATTCTGAATTGTGCCGCCTTTTCAGATGTGCTTTCCACTTGTGCAAAATATAATTACTAGAAATCTCATTATCATGTGATGACGACATGATACTTTTTGCAAAAAACTTTTAACATGGTCCGCAGCAAAGAAAAATGTTGCGGGACGAACCTTTATACAATGCATTCACCAGTATACAAAAGCAACATACCGTGCATTTCATAAATTATTTTGTGTTTTGCACATTTAACCCAAAATTACCAATTATGTGCCAGCTTATTTCAAAAGGTACAACTCTTGATACATTGTGCATTCTATACTAATTCCTGCAAGCTGCCTTGTGTAAATGAGCTGCGCTGTAAAATAGCAAGGTGGCAAAGGTTTATACGTTGTTAACCAGTCTGTCCATGAATATTAAAAAAAAGATAATTTGAGACGAAATGTTGAGGCTAGCTTAGCAGGGCCATTTGAGGAATTATCAGGCATTGCCTGGGATATTATTTGGTGTAGCGAGGTTATGATTTCTGCTGAACAAGTTTTATAATCGCAACATAATTTCAATAATAAGCATTAGTACGAATGGCGCCAATGTTTGACTGATTAGCATGTAAATAAACAATCGTGGTTAACGGCAGAGCTGGCCAATCAGCACGCCATATCCGGTTGCTGGAAGCATTCTGCCACAGGATAGTCTCAAAAACACATACTGTGAACATGCCATAAAATGCATTGCTGTTCCAGTTGAGATATTTACAGAATTTTGCAGCAAACATACCATAAAATTCATTGCTGTTCCAACTGAGATATTTACAGAATTTTGCTGCAGGTTGTGCAGAAAGAATAACTGAAGCAGCAACGCACTTCATTGCAGATTCAATTTCTCGAACTTGGTGCCAGGCACAATTATGGCAAATCGGTATGCTTTCAGTACTAGCTGCCTTCAATGTGCAATTACATGTTCCCAAAGAAATGAAAAAGCTAATTAGTAAAATTTTCTTCCCAAATGTATTGAGTATCGCGCAAATGCTGTCTGTCGCCACTATGAAGTTTTCACAGCAATAAAATGTCATTTTGTCTTAAAACCTGAATACCTTTTTGGTTTTAGACAATGAGTCATGTCTAAGAAATTAGGGCATAACCCCTGCGGCCAGATTTAGGAACCTTTTTTTCTGTAATCTTTCGTATAGGCATCCAGTCTTGCACGTTTTCACCTGCACGTCCTTCTGCGCACGCACATGAATTTTGTGCATTGCTCCTTCAGCCATCCATTGAACTTCACTGCAGGGCACTAGCGTAACTCACTGAGCAGCGTTTTCAGAAAACTGTATTTCGGAAGATCAGCCGAATTTCAACAACTTTCCGTTGGCTACGTCAAAAGGATACCTTTTTCCGATAACATAAGCTTTTACGGCGCTTAATCGTAAATTGCCTGCCGAGTTATAGCAGCGATTTAACCTTGACCAAAGCGCAAATATAACGCAGCATAGAAGTTATGACTAAGTGCCTTACATGCCTATATTTTCAGAAAAGTGCATCCTCCTGACGTTGGTAACCGAAAGTTGTAGATATTCGGCCGATTATTTGAAGTAGAATTTTTATGAAGTTCTGCTCAGTGAGTTACGCTAGTGCATTGCGTTGAAGTTTGGTGGTTGGCTGAAGAATCAATGTCCTAAATTCATGGACATGCGCAAGGACGCACGTGTGAAGCCTTGCAAGACTCTATGCCTATACGAAAGGTTACATACAAAAAGGCTACGTGTACCTATGCTAAAGGTTACTATATAGTAACCTTTATTATAGGTACACGTAGCCTTTTATTTTATAGGTTACAAATTTGTGAGAGTGTGCCCTTCATTAAAGGTTACTTAAATAAAGGTTACTATGTAACTTTTCATTTATAGGTGCACAAATTTGTGAGAATATACCCCTTTAGTAAACGTTACCGTGCTAAGAGTGTAGTAGTAGTCGTCGTCGTCGTAGTAGGTAGCCACGTCTACTTTTATGAAAAAAAAAAAAAACACCGCATATCCACGGGGTGAATAATGATGAGTGGGCGAAGTTCCGGAGGGAATCATCGG
Organism: Dermacentor silvarum; assembly: GCF_013339745.2. Lineage (NCBI taxonomy): Eukaryota > Metazoa > Arthropoda > Arachnida > Ixodida > Ixodidae > Dermacentor > Dermacentor silvarum. The sequence goes on along the minus strand of NC_051155.1, from coordinate 159,588,927 downwards.
TAAACCGTGAATATTCCGTGTAATTCGCCCAGTCTCACCGCACTAAATCGAACGATTGACTTCCACCAATGACACGCGCCATATGTGACGTCATTCCTATTTTATAACAGCGCCCTTCATTATAATTGCACCATCTCCCGCTTAAGGGGACGCTAGCACAAACGCGTTAGAAACGTGCAGTACTCTCTAGTAAGGGGGAGAGGCCACAGCGTCTTACGCAGCCGTTTACACATGCCGGAACGTGCACCGCGTTTGCCGACGCCATCACATGACTGCTGAGAGAGTATAACCCCCGTATTCATAAACGCTCCTCGACTTGAACTTGGCGCTGAGCCGTGCTCCCTCAAGGGCTGCAGAAGATAGCGCCAACCTTTCCCTTTCCCTCAAGAACCACTTATCATCACTTGAACTTGACTTGTTGGCGCTGAGCCGTGCTCCCTCAAGGGCTGCAGAAGATAGCGCCAACCTTTCCCTTTCCCTCAAGAACCACTTATCTCTTGACTTGCCACCGCCTTGGGCAGCGCGTTCGAAAACGCGTTAAAGGCATGTGTAAACGGCTGCGTAAGACGCTGTGGCCTCTCCTCCTTACTAGAGAGTACTGCACGTTTCTAACGCGTTTGTGCTAGCGTCCCCTAAAGCAGGAGATGGTGCAATTATAATGAAGGGTGCTGTTATAAAATAGGAATGACGTCACATATGGCGCGTGTCATTGGTGGAAGTCAATCGTTCGATTTAGTGCGGCGAGACTGGGCGAATTACACGGAAGATTCACGGTTTATCGATGATTCCCTCCGGAGCTTCGCCCACTCATCATCATTCACCCCGTGGATATGCGGTGTTTTTGTCGTGCTGAACTGACGAGACAAGATCTATGACGTTGTCTATAACGTCTGCGTCGGAGCGTCGGAAGCTTGCCATAGCGTCAGGGTGTATCTCGTAGCGCTTTAGGTACCACTTTAGAAGTGTCAGCACCATCCTCTCCGTCACCTTTCCTAGACAACTAGCCAGAGCAAATAGAACATATATACAGGGTGTGCCAGCTAACGTAAGCGAAGCTGCTAATTCTACATCCTACGCGTTTGGGACAGCAGATACTACAACGGCTAATGGAATGATTTAGTGCTCTGTAGAAGATTATATAAACCGCACTAGTAATATGTAACTCGGTGACCAGAGAGAGAGAATAAACTTTATGCAAAGGAGCACACTAGCGTAGGAAGCTCCTCGGCTGTGCAGTGGGTGGTCCCCTCCAGTCTAGGAGTCCTGCGGCATTAGCTGCCCATCTCGCTCGGTTGACTAGGTTGAGCTGGTTCGTCGAGTCGGAGCTGTACAGCGCTGCCTGCCATTGCCATGTGGTGGAGTGTGTTACGGGTGTGAGCTGTGGTGTGCTTGTGCAAGCCCATACCATGTGGCCGGAAATTGGGTACAAGGTTTAATGTGCTCCTCTCCATTCAAAAGAAGCAGGTGCCTGTGGGAGCACCCCTACGTCTCCTGCTGATTAGGCCAGCGTCCTCAAAGAGAACGTTGCTTTACGGTGGCATGGCCTAGAAGGAGACTTTGCTTGAAAAAGGCTGTAAAAAGTGTTCAATCTCCAGATAAGACCATAAATATTCTTACAGATTCCCAACAAGCATGTCGAAACTACGCACAAGGGCGGATTTCCCGGATGACTCACAAAATGCTATACACAAGAAGCAACATAGTTCACCACTAGTAAACCTAGTCTGGACACCTGGGCATGCGTCTCTACATGGCAATGATCACGTTCATGGGACAGCCAGAGGCCTCACCCTCCAGGCGCCTGTGGAAGGCCAGTCCAACCCAGACAAGGTGGAGACTATACCGCTTACATACGCGCATATTCTACAACACCACAGATTATCCCGTAGAACATTCCTTCCACCACAATTAAACTAAACCGTGCAGATGCACAGTTTAGTTTCCATTTAGTATTTTATTTATTATTTTATCCATTTAGTACTTATTTTATCCATTTAGTATTTAAGGATGACACAGTGTGCTCCGTAGTTGAAAGACGTTCTCGAATGTCTGCTGGTTCTGATAAGATTGTGGCTTGTCCAGATTGAAGTCATGCAGATATTTCCTCAACAGAGGGACCAGGGTTTAGTTCGATGTCCCCGCAAAACAAGCAGTTTACAGACACAAAGGAAATGGTACGCTATAAATAGACACGTCCGTGGGCACAGCACAACTAACAAAGTCAGGTCATAACTTTTAAATGATGAAAAAAAAGTTGTCGCAGTTTCACCTGAAAGGTGAAGCATCAATTGCGATAGCAAATTTGTAGAGAGCTATACGGAGTAATGATATTAGCTTTATCAGCTGTATAAACTTGGACATGCAGCAGCACCGGCAACGCGCAGAACTGTTGTCGACGCGGTCGGCGTTTTGCCCGCGTTCGCTCAAAATGCGTGCGGCGTTGGTGACTGTTGCCGGAGCCTGTGATATAAATAGGCACTTGGTGCCGCAGCTAAACGTCGCCTCCCTTCCCTCCCCCTTCCCCCCCTCCCCCACGGCGTCTCGCGCATCGGAAGAAGGCGCGTTTGCTCTACATATATGGTGATTGTAAAGGAGGAAAGAGACGCCTACTTCTGCAGCCCTTAAGGAAGCACGGCGCAGAACGCGCGTTTGTTCTCCGCCGTGCGTTCACTCCCCGTGAAAGAGCGCGTCCTTCGCGCCCTTTCACTCGCACATACAGCGTTCGGCAGCGCGCGGTCACGATTTCATCTCCATTGACGTCATACGGAACCTCACGGCGACGGCGACGGCGACGCCGACGGCAGAAATCTGCTTTTGAGTGTCCATATAATTGCTATCGCAATAAAACTAACCTGTGTTACGAGCAGAAAACGTTTGGTGAACGACATGATGCCTCGATGAGTACAAATTGCTTCAGGTTTAACAAAAAAGTTTTAATCCAACAGGTGGTGGGCCGTTACCTAAAACGCCTTCTACTTTCGCCATTAGCTTGTTATGGCATACACTATGAGGTGCTTTCGATAGGCCTAGTAGATCCATATCTGTCTGTCTACGGTTATTCAGGCTAAGTGCAAGGCGGTGTACAACTTCAGTCAATTGTGTCCTAGTCCTAGTTGATAAGCCATTTCAGAATCCATGCTGGTTAGGAGAAAGAAAGTTTACTCGTTGATTGAAAACTGTAATGTGTTTAAAAATAATATGCTCTAGGAGTAAGAGATATGACGCATTATTTTATGCCATACCTTTATCTCCGGTATTGGTATAATTTGAGCTATTTTCCAGTCTGACGGTAATTTTTCTAATTAGAATGATTTTCTGAACATTAAGCCGAGATATCTGCAGCACCATTCTGCGTACCTTTTAAGAAAGTCCTTTGTAATCCCATCGGGGCCACTAGATTTCTTAGAATCAGTGTTCAACAGTAGGTTCAAGATACCTGCATCTGTAATGTTTAGGTTATCGATGCTCATAGTAATGCCCAGATTACCCGGGGGTATACTCTCAATTTGCACTAAAAATACTGACCGGAAAAAAATTCTTGAATGAATCAGCCTTCATTTGGTTTTGTTCTGCAGATTGTGGTTCTATTAGGTTTCTACTGAAGTGCTTCCAGAACCTGTAGTGATTATTTGTAAGGAAGTTTGGAAGAGTTACGTTAAACTAATATTCTTTTCTGCCTTGGTTTTATTTCTGAGATGTGCTATAGCGTACACGAGTTTCGAAGTTCTCGACTGCCTTGGATTATTCTTTGCTGTTTTACGAAGCCGATTAACTCGACGCGTCGATTGAATAACCTCTCGCGTGATCCATGGGTTTGACGTTCTCTGTCTTTTTACTTTTTTTGAGAATAAACTTATCTATACAAAAAAATAAAATCGCTTTCAACGTAATCCTAAGAGTGTTTATATCATAGGATGCGTCAGACGCCAGCTGTGAAAAGCTATGAAAGTCGTGGTCTCATTTGATTAGCAGACTGCTGTCATCAGCTTTGTGAAAGTTGATTATTACAGAAACTTAGCTATGATTCGTTATTGTGCTGCTAAGTGGCAAATCGCATACTGGTATATCGTGGTCTGAGATGCCTTGAATAATATCTGATTTGATACCTCTTATCTGGAAGTGTTGGCTGACAAGAATAAGGTCGAGGATGTTTCTTTACTGTGCCCTGTGTACGTGTAGCTTTAGTCACGATTTGTTGAAGGTTATATGCTAGCATATAACCATGATTGGAGATCGCAGGGAGACGCCTTCGTCGTGCAGTGGACATACATATAGGCTGATAATGATGATGATGATTATATTGACGATTTGCTAGCATGATGTCAAATAGGGAATCTGAGGCTGATGATGAGTGATCCATTGTATACAACTCTATGTCAGCAAGGTTGAAATCACCCATCAGCAATATTCTCGAATTTCGCACGTGCTTTTGCATGAACTCTTGAATAGCGGACATGCTTTGATGATCCGATGACAGGCTTTGATAAACACATCCAATGAACGCGGTCCCTGAGTCACATGAAAGTTTACAAAACACAGCCTCTGCTTCTTAATCATATGGCAAAACGAAGAAAGAAAAAAAAATTACCAGTGTAGCAACGCCTTGCCACGTGTTAGACGGCCCTTGCGAAAACCGGAGTAATTTGGTGGCGCGATTTCGGGGTGGTAGATATCCGGTGTGAGCCTTGTTTCAGTACTTACCACAATATCAGGTTCATATTCAAGCAAAAGATTTTTGAGAGCTTCGATTTTAAGATACTCCTGCCATTTATATTTATTTAAGGCATTTCTTTGGCTGTGCGTTTCGGCGAGTGAAAGGTCGGCGTCTAGCGACGTCCTTTTTTGGAGAAGCACTTGGTCATTTTTCACATCAAGCCATACGAAGGCTTGGCCATTAATACATAGTTTGTCAAAAGCGAGTGATACCTTCTCGTGTTTTTGTCGGTCTTGTTTCGCGCTGTTCAAAAGCTTTATCTTGACTTCCCAAATTTTACGTGCAAAATCTTCACCAATAGACAGACCAATATTCCTAAATTTGTAACCTTTGTTTAATATTGCGCTTTTCGCAATATTTTTTATTATGACAACCGCAATATTTTTTAACATAACGTTTTAAACTACTGCCCAGGAGGGCAATAGTTTAAAAATAACTGGCCTGGTCTTGTTTGGCTGAGCATAGCCCAATCGATGTATACTTTCAATCGCAACTGGCTCAAGGTCGAGTTTTTGTCCAATAACATAATTGTTTATGGCTTGTTCCAGGCGTTCGCTTGTTTCTGCTTCCTATTCTACTAAACCGTAAACAATGAGATTGGGCCGGCGGTTCCGCTTTTAGAGGTCACCTATTCTGTTTTTCATAGTTTCGATAACGTGCTTCATATTTAATATTTCTTCTTAATAGGAATCGACCTTCTTTTCTAGTTCCGATATTACGTCAAGCTTATTAGCAATATCAGTCAAGCGCTTCTCTTTTAGCTCTTTTATGTCGGCTGCAATTTGCTTTATCTATTCTGCCATTAGGGTTAGCTCAGGTCGAGGATTTGTTTCAATATCGTCCCCAAGAAGCAATAATTTTCTTATGTCTGCACAATCTGACACAATCCCACAAAACTGCTGCGCGCACGGCAGCACGACCAAGAAACGGTTGTTCGATCGAATACAAAAAAGTTCCATGTTGATTCCTCACCACCCTCCCCATTGCGTCCAAATTGTTCGAGTGCTGCCGTGCCCATAGCATGTTTGACTGGTGCGTGCGCTTTTCTAGTCGTGGTATTCAATGGTGGCGCTGCTTGCAGTTCATGCGCCCAACTTGTGCTTGATGTGTGACGTATCGCAGGTTCCACTGTCGCGAACGGCAGGGTGTTTGGCACGTGAGGGATCGGTGCGCTGAAGGCCAGCGCAGTCCATATATCCATGATCAGCATGTCATTTCCGTCGTCGGCAGAAAGCAGCAAGCTGAAAAAGTCCTGCACCATCTGCATGATCAAGATGAATGGATTAAGCGTCCTCATTTTTTGAGTGCTGTCGTGCATAATAATTAGAAAAAGTAAGTAATAATTAGAAAAAATTCAGTGTCTCCTGCTAAGTGCAGGTACCTTTTGCAGGAGAAGCCAAGCGTAGGAGCGCGCCTAGGGACTCGCGAATCCTAGGGACCTGCGTAGACTTAGATTTCAGCATAAGCGATTTAATTGTAAATCTCGCCTAAACCATGGCTTAAGCTTGTTTGAACCAACTTATATATCATTGTGCATAAAATACATATACTTAAAATTAAGGGAATCTCTTCTAGGACAGTCAAATTCAAGAGTAATTATTTCCTAGATCTATAATAGAATAGAACCGATTGCCTAAAAATAGCTTCGAACGAACTATTTCTGTCATCACTGTGATTGTGTTCTTGCGTTTCGTGACTGTTTGCAGTTTGTCACAATTGCTTTGATTGCTTTTGATACCCTTGTATTTATCAATCCTGTCAACGACAAAGTACAGCTTTCACCATTAAGAGTTTATTCCACAGTTTGCACAGAGTGGTCCTATTCTGCATTTTGTAACATTTACCAGAATAATTACAACACGTAATGGGGTCTATGAGAAACAAGATGCCCATCATAGATATTTTTCCTGAACTGCTTCTCGTGTGTGCGCTTGTCACCAACTGTTCTGGAGCGCCATCCCCGCACGACTCTTTTTCACTGCACAAAAAGCAAAACTCTGCGTGCAGCAGGTTTTACCGCATTGTTGTAGGGGAGACTTGAGTGAGAGTACGTGCAATCCTTGACCCGGCGGTAGTTCTTTCCCTTTAGGATTTTCTTTTTGTTCGATACTCTCTTTGTTTTGTCCGTTAGTAATGAGTTCGCGAGTCGAATAGAGGGTTAGGGAGTCCTTGTGCACCGGAGATATTAGGGCAAGGGCGCTTCTGTTTTCTTTCTTTGAGATGCGAAAGGCTTCTTTGAACCAATCTCGTCTCTATAGGCGACTTGATCGAGCGCAGTTTTGTTTTTTCAAAGAAAGGTTGCTCCACGCCTCCCCCTGGCGTTCACTTCTTTTGTGACGATCTTCGCTGTGCCCCCAAGGAGAAGCTGGCATGCTCCTGCGCCACAGTCCTTCTGAATACCTATTTCCGAGTTAAAAGAACGCGTCCTCTGCAAACGTCTAGTCCAGCGACGTCCCGTAATATTGTCCCCATTAGTTTCAGGCGCAGAGAGAAACATGCTTTTGTTGTCCAGGAGCGCCGATGTCAACCTGACAGGCTAGGCTGTCTGCGTGGTGTGAGTGATCCAGTTCGAGCACCTATCAAATCTGTATTGCATCCTACTATGTTCTCTCGGCGGTATTCCGAAACTCGATTTCGGCAGACGTCAGTCGAGGGACTTATGCTCGCTTTGCTATTCCTGTTAGCATCAAAATGGTTGGCACAAGCTGCGTTAGCACTGCATGCAACAACGGATGTTTCGAGCGTCGACAGAGTGGAGGCCGTGATGTCGACGTCGACTACGGCTTTTCCGGAGGATCAGGGTGCGAGTGACTACGCCCAAGTGACGCGCGAGTTGATCGCCCGAGTTATCGCCAACGTGCCGACGTCCCTTCGGAGAAAGTTGCTAGAAGCCGACGTCCGGCTGGAGTGCGCGGTGGGTCTCTTGCGGACTGTGCGTGGATTCCAGAACCTCGAACCATGGGCGCTGAAATGTGAGTGCTTGCGGAAACGCTACAGTCGTCTTCAATATGAAAAGGAACATCGAATTTTTTAAAGAACGACGATTACGCGTGATGCTTGGCCTCAAATTTAACAAATTCATACATAACAAGGTTTTCTTGATGAACTTTGAGTTTTGTTGAACACTTTTATGGAGGGCATCTGTGTTTAGCCACTATAGATATGCGTAAAAAAGAAAAATGTTGTGTTTCTATTCTTTTTGGAGACAGTTGTACGTTTCTGCACGATGAGTGCCTCCAGCAGGCACCGATGGCTTCTTTAAGTGCGAAGCAAGAAATTCACTCTCTCGCAGTTTTCACGTTCCCTTCTCCTAACCGTGCATGCTTGCTCCATTGTGCATGAATTTAAATGCATTCGCAGAACCCTTTTGCGCAACCTGGTCATTTCAACGATAATATTCACTATGGTTCTCGTGCTTCGTTCTTATTAGGCGGCAGTGTTGGTTATCTGAAGATAAGAACTACCTCCAAAAGGAGGCACGACTCCTGCCGGTGAGAATTGAGAACGAAATTGATTGACTTAAATGTTTATTGCATTCGCCAGGCGAAACGTGGCAAATGGGAAAAAAACTCAACTGAACGGACTTACTAGACAGCTGGAACGGAGTCAAAAAGTGCTCGTCCTGAATAGTTGTATTACTCTCTTTGCATCGCGCTGTTTGTTTTAAACAACGTTAAGCTACCATTTGGCCCAACTGGCCGTTTTGGTAGAAGGACGAATGACGGCAATACCTTAAACGGCACGAATTGAGAAAACCGAACAAAAAAAGACCCTTTCTAATACGGAGCATAAGAGATGTTCAAATGGTCGGCAACAAAAGTTGGATGTTAGCAAGAATAACAAAACAACCTGCATGTGTAACTCCTCAAAATATGCACGTGTTACAATTGTCAAAAGCAGCCGCAAACATGTCCATGGCGTCAGCGTTGAGGAAGGAGGAAGGATGTCACGTGTATTAGAAAATGGGAACTTGTAAATAACAGGCATTGTATTTTTCTAGGAAGCAGATGGATATCGCTGCGTGTGAGAAATAGACCACATCATTGCGTTGCGAATTCTCGATATATTCACTGGGCCAACGTAAAGCTTTATTTATATTACTGATGCCATGAAAGAGTGACCTGCGACTTTAGCGTAGAACTGTTATTTGGAGAAGTACTACAAATGGTATAGTTTCCTTGCAGAAGCATTCGGCGCGAGTCAGACTGCTTGGTGGATGGATGGATGGATGGATGGAGAACTTTATTTGGTCCGGCAAGGCTATGGGGTGACCCATAGAAGGGCTAATCCCACGTCGGGACCGGAAGACTGAGCTTCGAGGCCGCGTCGTGGGCTTGCTGGACTGCCCAAAGTTGTTCAACCAGATCCGGAGTGCGAATGGCAGCCTCGAACCTGGCCAGGTCCTGAGTGTAATTGGCATTGGTAGTTCGGTCGCATGGCCAGAGCATATGTTTGAGGTCAAGTGTTTCATTACAGTTCGCGCACTGTATACAGGGGAATCGTTCCGCCATGTAGTAGTGTAGGCGTTTGGGTGTGGGGTATGTATTGGTTTGAAGTAGTCTCAAAGTGAGTGCTTGTGGTCTCTTGAGTGTGGGATGTGGTGTAGCAAATTCCCTTCGGCTGAGGTAGAAGTGTTGGCGGAATACGTTTCGGAACTGCTATTTCCTACACGGATAACTCCAGTGCCTGTTCAGAATTTCAAAAATGTTCCCTTGTTCTTTGGTTCGTTTATTTATTTCAGTACTGAGATTTCTCCGTCTTAATTTTGGCGATTAAGCCGCCGTGGTTGCTTAGTAGCTTCGGAGTTGCACTGCTGATAAGCACGAGGTCACGGGATGAAAACCTGGCCGCGGCGGCTGCATTTCAATGGGGCGTAATGCAAACGCGTTCGTGTATACCGTGCATTGGTTGCACGTTACAGAGCCCCAGATAGTCAAAATATATCCTGAATCCCCATAACCATGTGCCTCATAATCAGAGCATGGTTCTGGCATTTATGACCCCAGAATTTATATTTATTTTCCGGCGATTACTTTATTCATTGTTGATTGATTTGTTTCTAAATGTTTTCACAGTATTTTTTTTTCGCTGCAAACTAATTCCCACGCTGTAACATGCACTGATTGCTTCTGTAAATCTAGCAATGGAAATTGGAATCCCAACCAAGGTAGGGTGCTCATCGGGAAAGGATCGGAAACGGTTTACCGGCTTCACGGACCTCCATAACATTCGACTGCTCGTGACCTCTGTATCCTGACCTGGTAGCACTGCTTTTGATGCACCAATTTCATTTTGCGCCAGTTAAACGTGCTCAAATCTGCAAACAGAATGAACTGCTTTCAATGTTGTGAAATTCGAGGCACGGTTAAAGGTACATTGTTGCAGCTATTTATATCGTGCTCTCACCCTAAAATTATAATTCAGGGGTTTTAAGTGCCCAAAGTGCGATATGATCATGACCGATGAGAAGGACTTCGAATTAATATTGACGGCTGGGTTTTATTAGGCACCTAAATCCAAGTGACACATGTTTTTTTGCCATACGCCCACATCGAAATGCGGCCGCCGCGGCAGGGATCGAACCAGCGACCTCGAGCTTACCAGCGTAATGCCGTAGCCACTCAGCATACCGCGCCGGTTTACTCTAATTAATTAGGGGGTTTTACGTGCCAAAACCACGATCTGATTATGAGGCGCGCCGTAGTGGGGGCCTCCGGAAATTTGGACCACCTGGGGTTCTTTAACGTGCACCTAAATCTAAGTGCACGGGTGTTTTCGCATTTCGCCCCCATCGAAATGCGGCCGCCCTGGCTGGGATTCGGTCCCGCGACCTCCTGCTCAGCAGCCCAACACCATAGCCACTGAGCAACCACGGCGGGTCCGGTTTAATCTCGTACTACAAAGCCGCAGAAATATTTATCGTAACGAGCTAAAAGGAGACGATAATTGTTGCTCAAGTTGCGGCACAGGTCATGCCAGTTACGATTAGATAAAGCAGCGAACGGACGCAAGTTCCCCGCTGAGGACTCCGCACTAACGTCTTATGAATCATCTGCGGACAGTGCTTGAAGCAACGAGCAAAGCATTCTCGATCAGATGCCACTCTACGCCTTCTGGCCCACGAACCTCTCCTACCAACAAGTAATGCCAGTTAAAAGGCTGCCAAACGGTGCCCACACACTTACTGAAACATTGGTAGTGCTGGGGTTAGGGCAGAAGGGGAGCCCTTCCCACTTTGTTTTCTATCAGGCTTGGGAGAGTTTACGGATGTATACAAATACTTTGGAGTTGTGATGGGCAGGACTGGTGACCGCCCTCCTCTTTTACTTGCCACTGTCAGCGATACAAGCCAGTCCTGCAGACAACTCTGTCATCTCACTGATAGTGTAATTTTTCAATGCGCAGTGTTCGACGCGTCCGGCAAGTACCCCACGGGCCTGTTCGAGGGCACCCGCGCTGATTTGGGAGCATTCGACGAGTGCCTCCGCACTGTAGTACGCGACAGCTATGGGAACATGCTGTCGCGAGGGCAGTATTGCAACCTGATGATTTATGTCACGAACGGCTCAGCCGTGGAGGAGATCTTTCGCTCATTCTCGGATGTTTTGCACCCAAGAGTAAGTGAGACTGACTTTTATTCCTGTGATATTCCAGAGGCCCACGTTATACGGAATAATGCGTTTTATTTTGAATGCGAAGCAATTATTTGTCTAGTCGTTGCCAAGGTCAATGACCGTATTGGCCCGTCATGAGTTTGCAATGACGGGCCAATATTTTCTCCGGTAGATGTCGGCCGATTCAAGTGATAGGGAAGCTAGAAAAGCCAACGGGCATAGTGCAAACAAACACCGGTTACAGTATGAATTAGGGCGACCCGATTGACCAGCATCGGGCATGGCACAAAATAAAACCGATTAGAGTGCGAATTAGGGCTGTGCGTGGCTGCAGGAGATGCACATGTGCGTAGACGTGCGTTTTAACAGCAGCATGCCGTCGTTGTGTCGTCCTCATTTCATCGGCTTCATGACATACTTTCATTGTCATGTCGTCGTCATCTGTCCGCCATTTTACGTAACACACGAAGCGATCTTCAGCACGTTAGAGGCAGTAGGGCTTCACGCCAAGATTTATTTCTGGATTACTAGCTACCTACAAACGAGATCCTTTTTCATACTTACCAAGGATTACCCAACCTCCCAGCGTTACTTTAACCGTGAGGTGCCTTTGGCAAAATAATGAGCCCAATGCTCTTCAATCTTCAATCTAACATCTTATTGGAGTCGTCGACATCCTTCCGTGCACCGTTTGGCTCTCCATCTATGCCGACGACATATGCATTTGGACGGCGATTGTGACGCGACTTCAGCTTCGCGCATGGCTTCAGAAGGGAGCCACATGTACATCATCCTACCTTCGGGAACAAGGACTTTAAATATCACGTGAAACGTATGCAGGCATTTACGAGGAAACCAATGTCTTCATATCTGATCTACGTTGACGGACAGCTGAGCTCGTACAGTACATGTAACAGATTTCTGGGGGTCGTTATTGACAGAAATACTTCCTTGGCCCCTCATGTGGATAATGTGCCAAAAAAACACATGACCGGAATTTGCCGTATTCATTTAGGAATTTCAATTTAAAGATACCTTACAGACCCCTAGATGCATCGTATTGGGGGGAAAGTACAATAAAAGATTATAACGTGTGCAGTAATTAGAATGCACATGTGAATACTTATGCAAAAAATGCAGGATAAGTTCAGACGTCCAGCCGAGAAGACAGCTGAGTCCCCATTCCTATCTCAAGAACAGACGCTGCGAGACAACTTCGCATTCTAGCACGCACACTCTCGTGAGCCGAGTGGAACACCGGCCATGCAAGGCGCACCAGAATGAACAGAATAAACCCTTCGCCGCAATTCGGACCTGCGGTCGGACTGCACTGACGGGAAAGGTTTATTCTGTGTCAGTGGTGGTTGGGAGTTGCCTTCACGAAAGCTAATTCAGCAGAAATTAGAATGGCTGAAAGTCCTGCTTGTGACGTCTGCTTTTACGAGGAGAACATTGACCACCTATTGTGCCGCTGTCCTCGATTTGGAGCACTAATACAATCTATGTCCAACGAATTTAGGAAGTTAGGTGATCGTCTTTTGACTGAACAGAAAAGAGTAGAACACCGTACCCACCAATCATCGGCTCAGAAGGCAATGAAGGCACTTTTATACTTTCTGAGAACGTCTGGCTTGTGCGAGCGCCTTTGACTTTGTAGTGGTGTCCGTGCAGGTCTGTCTATCTCTGAAGTCTCTGTATATCCCTATTTCCTTGCCTTCTTCCAATTCACCTTCTCCCTTCCTCCGGCGTCGGGCAGCCAACTGGACTCTTCACTGATTAACATGCCTGTTTTCCTTTTATATATATCTCTCTGTTACTCTCCCGCAGTCATTGCATTGTCATATGGTTCCATCATAGTGACGCCATCATCGATAGCGCGTCGTCATTTTGTCGTAGCGATTGCATTGTCGTTAACCCATTATCATCCTATCTTTGTCGTCACATCGTCGTCGTGATTCCACGTTCGTCATCCCTTTGTTGTCACGCCATAGTCCATACACCGTCGTTGTCATACAGCCGTGATCAAATTACTGACATCACGCCGTAGCCGCCGTGCCATTGTGATCAAATAACATTGTCATCTAACAGCTACATAAGTGCCAGCTGCCAGTGAATAGCTGGCAATTCTCTAACATATCCGCGGATCGAGGGACTCTGTGCAGAAAGATAACTTGCCTTTCTCTGCGCGGTTTACTGATGGTTTTACTTTTTTTTCTTTTTGGTTGTGTTATCACGCGTGACAGTGCACCGAAGACTCACGTGAAAACTTCTGCAAGCCATGCCGTGCTCCCACCCCTGAGCTGCCGCTCCACTTCGTATACAGTGCTGCATTCTGAAACATATAAGAAGCGCCGTAAAGCAGGGAGCAGTAGATGGACTTCAAGTAATTTCTCATGAGAGGTTACGGGAGAGCAACATCAAAAACAGAACCTAGGAATAGCAACGTCAGCAGGATTTTGACAGGCGACATGTCAGGCAACGAGTGGCCGTGTCACACTTTTCGTCGCTAGGCTGGTGGAAAGCCGGTAGCACCAGTGAAAATGTTGCGCTAGCTGATAACGCTAAGTCCAATAAATGTAGTGTCGGAGCTAGCTTTTCAGCTAAGATTAACAAATTAGCGTAAATAACTCACCTAAAACATTACCATCGTTTCTCCAATCGTTACGGTTGCTTAAGAGGTGGTCGGTAAATTATTAGGCCCCTTACTTTGTGAAGCTATAATATAGGGAAGTGTGCCTTCATGCCGCACAAAGGCCCTGGTTTCATGTATGAGTTCTTGTTTCTCACAATCATTTTCTGCCTTTTGTTTTCAGCTACAATATTTCAGGAAGTATTTTACCTACACGAAGCTTCCTATGGGTCGCCTGGCAATATGCTCTTTAGACGACTGCAACCAACAAGACATGCAAGCCTTGGTGGCCACGGGTGCGTACAATACGCAGTCCTCTACGCGGCGATTAGAAATGGGTGCTGAAAAATGTTGTGTTTAACGTTAGCATTTCTTTTAGTGTCCATAGCAACTGCTACAATGCGTCTTAGACATGGCTGAAGGAAGCCACAAAGTAACTTTCTATCACATACAAGGTGAAGTGCAGTCTGCGGTATACAATAGTTCCGAAAATCGCCAACAATAAAAACAAAAAGACAGCACACACACACAGACACACACACACACACACACACACACACACACACACACACACACCACACACACACACACACACACACACACCACACACACACACACCACACACACACACACACACACACACACACACACCACACACACCACACACACATATATATATATATATATACATATATATATATATATATATATATATATATATATATATATATAGTGTGGTTCACTGTAAAATGGAACACTCTGATGTACAGCTCTTACGCTGTTGGCGGCCTAGTGGCAAGTGCCTGTTCAAGATATGTCCATGCGCTACTCCGGGGCTGTAGAAAGGTACAAGCGCCGCCAACCATAAGTCAGCTGCTGCAAGGATGGGTGATTGTTTACTTACCAGAGGGTAAAATTTGTATGTGCTGGAAGTCAGTGTGTTCCCTGAAACAGTGCACCGCACTGCACATTGCCATATCATGTTCAAGTTATGCAAGTGCATGATAAGAAAAAAAGGCACGACGGGAAATGCACTGCCCAATTTCACAGCTTATAGATACATGCCTATTATTCTGACCTGAGCAGTCAAGTCTTTGGTGAATCCTTCAAGGCCAGGGTAGGGATTCTGCTATTAGCAAGCGTAGCGTAGGGATTCTGCTATTCTGCAAGCGTAGGGATTCTGCTATTCTCAAGGCAACGGTAGTGCTGGGATGATGATACAGAGCTGACACAGGTCTTCAATGTTAGAGACGTGATAACATTAGAATTTTTTTTATTATGCACTGAAACACAAAATTTCTGGTATACAAAACAAATGTTTGTAAAAAAAGAAAAAAAAAGAACAGGAGCCGCTGGCAAAAATCGTTTTACCCATGTGCATATTTACTGATCAGTAAAAAAGGTACTCCGTGCCTTTGCAAGTTGGAACGACGCTGCCTCCAGACACCTCCAGGCAAGCGCGCGTTGGGCACTCAACGTGACCTTGTGCGGCTCCCTTGCTCATACGCATGGGGACAAAACGAAACCGTCCACACGCTCCCAGTGGGCGGAACATTTCCCACAGGGGGCTTCTCTCTCTGTGAGCATCCATCTGATTCTGCAACGCGAGCATGTATTTATGAAATGTACTCAACCTTTGGTCGTGTTCGGTAATTCACAGCTCTGTAGCCTGTTTCACTTCGACCGAGACGGCGTCGTTTTCATCGCCGAGTTGCTTCCACAGAAGCTCGACCCACGTAAATGGGGTATCATGTTAAGTGTACGAGAATTTCCGTATGGAAAATTTCCTTTTTTTTGGAGATGGGCGTGTAAGGAAGAACACGAGCGCACACCTGATTTACTTACGATGCAACCAGGACAGCTGCATCGCGAACGTGCTGCGCGCCCTTCTTATCGCTGGTGTCGCTTTGAGGCTGTTCATCACGCTGCCTCATCGTTCCAATTCCTAGCGTCGCTGCCACATCACGCTGCAGATGAGCCTAGTAACAGTTGGTGGAGGTGCCGTGCCCAACGTTCTGAGCTACACCTTTACCACAAGTTCAAAACCCCTTCGAGTTATTTCTCAGCAGCGACTGGGCACACCACGTCGAAGTTAGCACCGGTTTAGACCTGCCATTGCGTCAAAGACCGTAGCATGTCTCCGCTCTTCGAAGAGCGCCGTGTCATTGACGATCAGTTCGACGATATTCCCCCTTTGTCACGGCGTCATTCAACCATTTAACATTTCCTGAGCATCGACTGTCGTTTTTGTTCGCAAGATGGGTTTGCTCCTTTTGCATCGATTACCGTTGTACAAATAATCTTGAAAGACGTCTACCCTGTGCCACGCTTTGACCATGGCCTTGAAGTTTTCAACGAGCACAATTCTTGTCAACCTTAGATTTGCATTCTGTCAGGCCCCGATGTCTGAGGTCGATCGCCAGAAAACTGCATTTCATACGCCTTACTGCCTATACAGGGTGATCATGTTTAAGCTATCTGGATTTTTTTTTAAATCGGCGTTGGCAGAAAGCATTATTGTTGTTCTTGAGCTCGATTATTCGAAGAGGCGGTCATTACTAGCATGAGAAATGGAAACACATATTCAACTAATAGACCATAATTCACTAATTATCTTCTTATTTAATTACTTCACGGCACAAATTCCAATTTACGAATTGCAGCACCTGAGTTTGCAATACTTATCCACTTTAAATGAATACACTCCGTCTAACGACGTGCGACGGCGTCGACGTCACCTCTACCCCGTGCTGGGTCTCAATTCCTACCATGACCATTTACCTTCTTCTACATCCTAAGCCGCAAGGATGGCTGAATTTCTGCGGGGCGGTTGTGAGTAAATACATAATACGTGTAAAAGCACGGAATGTTTCCGCTTCAAGCATTCGTGGGGTGTTTGCTCCGTTATTATTTCAACTGAATAAGAAATGTGTTGGTTACATGGACGGGCCCCTCTGTATAACTGAAAACGGAATTTATGTCCGTTTCACGTCGACATCTGTGAATACTGGAATCGAGGTCATTTTCGCTTGTTTCTTTACTATGAGTAAATATTAGAGGAAGAAGAGCGCGACGTGGACTAGCGCGTGAGAGCAACTGGTGCGCTCGTGCGTCGCGATTTACGACTGATTTCAACAGCTACTATATGGACGTATGTTAATGGCTCTCTGGGTAATAAACCCTCTTTTCCGCCCTTCTATTGCGAAGACTCTTTTGTTTCACAACTATCCTCAGTTAACGGCTGAGCGCAGCTACATCACCCCAACGCAAGTAGATCGAGGCAGTCATATTTCATATGCACCCGGCAATTAGCCTCAATTCTTGAAAAATAAGCCGACCTGCATTGTGGATCAGTCAATACCACTCAGAGCATGGCTGTATGTACTTGTAGGGTTGGCTCTTGGTATGTATCCGGAAGTGACGTGTGTCCTTCGCTTCTCATAGGTTTCTCACGTATTTACAGGATGACACGAGAAACCTTTCTCATAGGTTTCTCACAGGATACAGGTTTATCACGTATTTCCAGGATGACACCAGTTTCGAGATATTATTTCCCAAAGTGTGGGACAAAATACATGGGCGTTCCATTTACTTTTGTGATTCAATGTATAAAACAGCATTTTGGTAAAAAAGTAAGTAGAACAACAGTGCATTTTTACGGCGAGTTTGATGGCGCATATCTCCAAACTGCTGTCATTCTGTAAATTCATTCCAATGACTACGCCTGACAAGCTCATCGGTACCTATCGATGAGCTTGTACTTATCGATGAGTACCCACTGACCTATCATTTCCTAGGTTTCTTTCCAAGTCTTTATTTTCCTGTTAGCGCAACCATGCTTTCCTCAGATGTCAACCAATTCGCCCAGCAACAATTTCTACTGATCGGTACAATTCGTAAATTGCCATATGTGTGGCAATGTAGTTAACTGAGAATTACAATTTTTTTTTTAATTTTTGGAATGTTTGTTTCAATTTCTCGTGCTACTAATGTCCGCCTTTTCGAATAACCTAGCTCAACGATAAGAATAATGCTATCAGGCGATTTAAAAAAATCCGTAAAGCTTAATTTCGAAAACCCGGTATAGTGTTGTTATCTGTAACTGTGTGATCTGTTACAACGGTATTTGTCACAACCATGAACTTTCGAAGCAGTAAAGTGACTTGCGCGCATGTCTGTCTTGTAAATTACGGTATAAGTCAGTATTGCTGAATACGGTTGCTAGGCGACATTAAAGGACATTCCATAACACCGATTATCTGTTGTCCTAACTCTTATGTTTTCTAATTACGGAGATGGAGGATGGCAGTATATTATAGCGTGTTTTTCCCTACGAAGGGGACTTTTTTTCACAGAGCACATCAATTCTCGCAGTGCGTGCGTACTGCCCCATAACTTTTTTCATTTTTTCCCTTTTCAGTGACGCCGCCTTTCATACGCATCGAAGTGTCTGACTGCGTAACGGGGGAACCGGAACCGTGGAGCAGAAGAGAAATTGGAATTTGGTACCTCGACTGAACTTTACTTTGTGTGGAGCCTACGTGCTGATAGCACACAATACCTAATAGGAACTTGTTTGGCCGTCGGCAACTCTGAATTGTGACGTAATTCAAGAAATGGCAATGAAGTACATTGTCAATAAGATAATAACCGCACGACTATTTAGTTCATCTATTTGAACTTTATTACATTATCACCGCATAAAGGTTTACCATTTTTGCTCACATATGAACATTTGATCATTTTGCTGGCACAGGAACAAAGCTGTCGCTTTTGAAGCACTTTACTAAATATACGGTGCCCCGACTTACAGGATATTTTTAGGTTTCCTGCTCATCGCCGTCGCAGCTGGTACCTATGTCGACTGCTTCATGAACCGAGTGCCCAAGAGCGAGAAAAATCGCAGTACGTACAGTGTATTTTTCTATATTTCCCGACACCGTAAAGGGAGGGCTGTGAAAAACACATTTAGAGAAGCATGTTGCTCGACTTGGTGCTTTGTACTTGTAGGCAGTGTTCTCGGCTGGATAGAATGTTATTAGAGCACAGTCCAATTCGACGCCAGTTCGCATCGATGTAACCATCGATTATGTTTGTACTAGTGGCGCTGTAGGTCATGCCTTGAAGAAAGGAGAGGCGTAATAAGGGAGATGCGTGCAGGTTACCCCTTTAAGTGTCAGTTTTCTTTTTTTTCAGAGGTGACGCATCCCCCGCGTAGATTTGTAGATAACCAACGTAGATTTACCATATAACAAACACAAGGGTTTATATTTGGTTGTGCAGAAATAAAAAGAAGTATGACATGGATATTGGCAAGTGCTCCCTTGGTCATCACATTCCTATCTGAGAAAAGGAACGTCTAAAGGAATACGGCGGGACCAAAACGCGGAAACGTACTGGTACGTCATTGACGCTGAATAGGTTAATAAATAGAGCCGATAGAATATATCTATAGGAGTCCTAAGGTCATGCATTCGTCCATCCATCCATCCATTCATTTGTTTGTTAATCCATCCCACTGGTACTAAGCGGGGTTCACACGACAGCGCTCAGTCATGTGAACGAGCACCATCTAGTTACAGCGCCGCCGAATAACGCCGCATGCAAGGAAGCCGCCCGCGCGCTGCTGGCGGCGGGATTCGTTGCCGCTCGTTACGCCATTCTGTGGACTGATTGCGCGAGCCGCCTGGTCTTGTGAATCCTGTTTTATTGCCGTAACTCAACGGCTCGTGCAAGCCTTTATAGCGCTCTGATCGTTCTAATAGATGCATTTCGTTACCAACCTGACAGAAGGGTGCGCGTGCTACTTCATTTCAGGTGCTCTGTTGGAATTCATCACGGCCTTTTCGGCGACGTCCAACACACGCGTGCTGCTCAAGGTTGCTGACAAGAATAAGCCAGACCACTACGCCCTGAAGTTTCTGCACGGCATGCGGTTTTACGCCATCGTCCACATTGCCCTCGGCCACTGCGGCGCAGTAATGTCTGACACGTGGTGTGAGTACGTCATGCGTGCCTGACTTCTGTTTCTTCTTTCTTCTGGTTTTGTTTGTTTATTTACCTTCATACCGGCGTTAGCCAGACCAGGCAGACTGCTAGTGGGGTGGTTGTCGATCGTAACACGACTGAAACCTCGCTGAAGAAATGCTCGCGCTCCTGAGACCACAAGCGCACATGCGCCCGAGTGCATCTGCAGAGCAAGAAAGCGTGTTGTTACGCATACTATCGCCTAATAAATTTATATCTAGCCGGATGATGCCGTAATGAGCCCAATTCTGAAGTAAACAAATTTTCTGTATTAGACCGCTGATGATAGGGCTCTGCGTAAACGAGCTTGACGAAAATGATCGCGTGCTGAAGCAGCCGAAAAGCATCGTTAGAAGCAGTAAGCGAGGGGAGGAGCAAATAAACGCCAGAAATTTCGCTTCCTAAAGACAAGTGGCGTAATTCACTAAGCGAACTAACGAGCAAATTTTGGCGTAAGAAAAATCTGTCGAAAAAAGCGTACTCACAAAGCTAAAACTGTTCGTAAGATCAGTAAGCTGATCGCCGCTGCAAAGACAAGTGCTGTAGTCGAAAAAATGCATCTATGTAAGGGTAGCACAGGTGCCAACTTGAGTACTTCCACCAATGGTAAGCGTAAGTCGATTCACAAAACCTAAACAGCCGTCGCAGGTGGCGACTTAAGAAGAGATTTCTACGACAGGTGTGCAGCAGTCTTACGAACATCATTATGTCTCTCTGCGCCGCTCGTGCTGACGCAGGCAAGCGTTGGAACGCGCTGTTGCGGCTAATTGACCCGAGGCCCCAACTGATAGCTGAGGATGGCGCATGCTTATCTATTTGGGCGCACTGTGATTTGTCATCCCAAAGTGCATTGGTCTGTTTCAGTGCATAACTGTACTGAGCGTGGGCTGCTGTGGAAGGCAGTAACATTAATGCTGTGTGGCGAGTTTGCTACGAAGAATAAGGAAGCCGCCCACGCGCTGCTCTTACTCTTACTCTTACCTTACGTCTGATAGACTGTGTTTCTGTATGCGCGCAGTAGCCTGAATTTTCATAGTCGTCATGACACTCTATTCGGTGTTAGCAAAAATAAGTGCAGTGTCCGTCCCTGACAACCGTTAAGTTTGTCACTGATGTGTTTGGAGCCCAATTCTATCGTATTTTCTTTTCTAGTTTGAGCTTTCCCTTGCTCATAGGGCTGCGGATGATTATTTTTTCCAACGTTTTGAAGGCGAGATGAAACATTCTCCATGCGAGATGAAACAATGAAAAAACGCCTAAACGTTTCTCGTTATCAAAACTTGTTGCTGCTGCACAATTCGCTGTCGTCTTCTGTATTGTGCCTAGTATACAGCTCATAGCTTTAATTCAGGACAAAGTTGAAGTGACGTGGTGTCGGTGCCCATGGTGTTGCTCATTATGTGGCCTATGGTGTGAACCAACGTATGTGTACGACGGATGGCAATTCTGTCTAGGATATGATGCGGGACGTCAATAGAGAGAGAGAAGAACTTTATTTATTTCCGGCAGATTGCTGGGCTGGGTTCCCACCTAGGACCCAGTGGAGAGACCGTGTCTATACGATGAAATATAAAAAGAAGAAATGACACATAAAATGACGCACCACCATTGTGATGATGTGAAATAAAATGCATCTCTCGAACGAAGCGAATAATTGTTGCGTGCGTCCACACACACACACACACACACACACACACACACAAACACACGCACACACACACACACACACACACACACACCACACACACACACACACACACACACACACACACACACACACACACACACACACACACACACACACACACACACACACACACGCACATAACCACTTTGTGGTTATTTTTATAACCACAAAGAGGCGCATAACCGGAGACACCTGTTTTTGGCAAAAACGAGTGCAGCATAACGCTCATAAAGACACCACGACGTTTTGTTTTGCATACACAAAGCCAGTACAGGCAACAGCCAACGGTAAAAGCCGATGACAAAAAAAAAAGAAAAAAAAAAGAACCCAGACACATCCGTCCTGGGTGAAATGACGTCACTCACGTCTTTCAGTCGCTTCGTGCAATGTTCTTTCCATAGTTTCCTCCTCTCACTTACTCTTACCTAAGAAACCCTTGATAGGCGTTTGTGAATCCAGCGCAAGAATTTTCGTTCAGGCGGCAACAGTCTTGCGATGCTCCGCGCCTGCTGCGCAGTAGTCAGGTCAACATGACGGCGCGATAAAGCCGGTCACAGTGGCCCGGTATCGTGAAGCGAACAACGTGGAGCGTGCCCGACGCTAAGCGCGGTCACTAAAATGCGTCGTATCAGCAAGATCAGCATTGACGTCGCTCGAATTATGCTGCCTTATGCGCTCTCCCGGCGGCGCACAGTTCGATCACTGAATTCAGTGCGATTGGACAAAGCTACGACATTTCTATTTAATTAGCGGTGTAAGTGCATATCGTAGGGATCGTACTGAAGGACTGAACGAACTTCACATAAAGGCCCAGATGCTTGCGGCATACGGCTGACAACTCATAATTATTTCATTTATGTTTAACTTCCATATTTGCCATCACACAGCACACGTATCCGCAACTTCTCAGGCTTCGACTCTGCCTCAGTGATAGTTTTGGCTTCACGAGTTTTAATTAGCCGCAAGAAACGTGGAAAAAGATTTATCGAGAAAATTGTCAGGCAAGGAGACACAATGTCTCCAGTTACATTAATTGAATGCCTAGAAGAAGTATTCAAGGAATTAGACTTGGGAGGGTCGAGGGCGATGATCAACGGCGAATATGTCAACAACCTACTGCTTGGCGATGACATTGTCCTGTTCAGCAACGCTGGGGACACATTGCAACAATTGATTGAGTACCTTAACCGAGAAAGTGTGAGACTAGGTTAACAAAGGTAATGTTGAATAACCTGCCAAGCGAACAAGAATACATGATCGACAGTCAGGCTAGAGAGTCTGTAGAGGAGTAAGATTATATTGGTAAAATACTCATGGTGAAACCTGATCATGAGACGGAAATTTACATTAGAATGAAAATGGGTCGGAGTGCATACGGCCCGCATTACCAAATCGTGACCAGGAGCTCACCGCTGTCGTTGAAAAGAAAAGCGTACAATCATTGCATTCTTCCAGCACTATCATATGGGGCTGAAACTTTGAGGTCAACTATGAAGTGTGAGAATAAGTTAAGGACCACTCAAACAAGCGATGAAACGAAAAATGTTTTGCCTATATAACGCTAAGAGAGAGGAAGAGAGCACTGTGGATCAGAGAGCAAACAGGGGTAGTCTAGAAACTAAAAGGACAAATCGGAGCTGGGAAGGCCGCTTAATTAGGTGGAGTAATAAAATCAGGAAATTTGCAGGCATAATTTCAAATCAGCTAGCACAGGTCACGGGTAATTAGAGACCACTGGGAGAGGCCTTTGCCGTGTAGTAGACATAAAAGTAGGCTGATGACGTTTAAGAACATACAAAATGTGTGCGGAATTTTCACGGATTGTTGCTCTTGAGCCGCATTTCGCTTCGTACTGCGAGGCCGCGTTCGCATGTTTAGAGAAGGGCGTCGGGCACCGCATGGTTACCACCCAAGCGGCACACACCATACCACCTTGGCATCGTACTATATGTGCAGTGACTGCTCTGAACAAAGTGCGCCAGTGTCGCAAGATCGACGAGTGGAACCGATTTGATCGGAAACCAGCTAGAATGTGGAACCGCTATGTGCTTCGAGTACGGTGCTGTGTAGTATTCTGGAGTGCACTTGAAAATTTATGGCAACGATGGCACTCAGCATCGTGATGAAGTTGACTGTTGAGCCTTGACTTCTATGAGGGGCCACTTGGGCTATGGCAGACAGTGCAACCGGGCATCGTGGTGATGTTGACTGATTAGCCTTCACTTCTATGAGAGGCCACTTGGGCTATGACAGACAGTGTAACTGAGCATCGTGATGATCTCGACTGATTAGCCATGACATTTATGAGGGGCCACTTGGGCTATGGCAGACAGTGTAACTCGGCATCGTGATGATGTTGACTGATTAGCCTCGACTTCTATGAGGGGGCCACTTGAGCTATGGCAGACAGTGTAATTAAGGGCTCCAGGTTCTGACATCGCGAACCTATGATTTATCAGCGATCTCCGAAATTGATTTGTACGCCATTTTGTGCATTGCGCCTCGGTCTTAATGTGGTCAGCTGAACCGGCAAGAACAACTCTCGACCTGGAGCGAGGCATTATCGTGTTTTATCAGCTCAGGAGAAGCTAAGAAGAAGCGATGAGCGCTGAAGCGATGACAAAGTATTGATAGGCAGGGAAGCTTGCAGGTGTGGATGGCATATAGGGCAGTTTTTTTTTTCTTGGGAGTATTGATAGTCACGGCTTCTTTCAGCATTTCTTTTTTAGGGCTACTTTAATAGCTATCCGTGGCCTCGACAGTGATTCTATGCGAAGGGAGCGCGCGTTTCGTCGTCGGTTGGCGCTTGACAACGTCGTCGACCAGTCCCTTCCCTTAGACAGTACGGGCTGGCCAGGTAGCTGATAATATGAGCCTATGCGCGGTAGTAGAACTGCACCTGCAAGAGTGTGCAGCGCGATCACATACCATACTAATGAACGTACGGGTGGTGGGCCCTTTGCCTTGAGGCCATACGAACCACATATTATGGAACTTTTGTTTTTAATTCCTTTATTAATTTCGAAATAAATACATTTAGTAGCTTTGTAATAGGGTGGTGGAGGTGGTGATGTATACAGGCGGAGTGAGCCTGGCAGACCTGGCCGCCAATTGCTCCGACTGCGTCTCTTTCTGCGCCAAATATGTCGCCATGTGTCCAGCAGTCCTGTCTCGCAGAAATGGGAGCAGAATGCGTAACACTTTCACCGCGATTTTTTTTTGACGGCGGTGCGGTGAACGGGAGAGCGCGGTTGAGCTTGTCGACGTTGTAGCAGACGCCCGGAAAAGAAGCTGTCGAATAGGAGTGTGCAGTGATTTGTCGGGAGAGCATAGCCTCAACTACAGACGCGTGATGTGCAAACGCGATATCGGGCAACCACGCTTCTTTCATTCCTCGTCGTTAATTTCGAGCTATGCTTCCTCCTCGCTCTCATACGATGTCGTAAGTTAACTGCGCTGCCACTTCGGTGACACGCTTATCTTAGCGTGAGAACTTTTTCGCTAAGAAAGTGCGTAACAATCGCACAGCTTATTGAATTCCGCCCAAGGTCTTCTTTAGCGAGTTACCCCAACTTTTCTGCATCGGATATGTTTCTAGCGTCTTTCGTCGGTGATCCCGGAGGTTGTGCAACCTAAAAGTGTGGGCCGGTATGTGCTACCGGTTAATTGTAGGAGTCATCAGGGAGGTAGTGGCCGAATACTGCGCCAGGGAGGCCAATTCCTGTTCTGGTGAGTCAAGTTAAGGACCGCACAAAGAGCGATGAACGAAAAGTGTTAGGTCTAACGTTAAGAGACAGGAAGAGAGCGGTGTGGATCAGAGAACAAACGGGGATAGCCGATATTCTAAATAACATTAAGCGAAAAAAATGGAGCTGGGCAGGCCATGTAATGCGTAGGATGGATAACCGGTGGACCATTAGAGTTATAGAATGGATACCGAGAGAAGGGAAGCGCAGTCGAGGACGGCAGAAAACTAGGTGGGGTGATGAAGTTAGGATATTTGCAGGCGCAAGTTGGACTCAGCTAGTGCAAGACAGGGGTAATTGGAGATCGCAGGGAGAGGCCTTCATCCTACAGTGGACATAAATATAGGGCGATGAGGATGATGATGAGCTACTGGATATCCACCCATGGTTGCCGTAATGTTAACAGACAACCCTTAGCATTGCAGCCCTGATGTCATAACCATTAGGCCTAGAGCGCATGTCTTAGTAGGCGGAATAGACATTCCCTAAGAAATTGTTGCGTTCAATCCAGCTGTGTTACAACGCTTGGCATGTTTTATTGGGTTTTAAATTATTGGAACACTCCACGCAATTTCTCAGTCGTCTATAATTGCAAAGAAAAATGCTGATTTCTTCAATTTTATTACATTTTATGAAGAACATTGCACATATTACAAGTAGGGTTTTCTATTGCATCAGAACTTGAACGCCAGGTGGCAAAACATTTCTAGGCGTGCTCGCGTTCCAATCACCCCAACAAGTGCACAAAATAAGCTGTATTCTGAGACCTTAGGCTAGACAGCTTTGCTTGCTGGAACGGATTGCTACACAGCGTATGCAGGCTCTACCGGCTTGTGTCGTTGTTTTCCCACACGTATAGTAGCCATGGTAATACATGCTGGTGCGGGCCTTGTGCAGCGAAGCACCGCGTCCCTCACAACGCGCAAACATGCCCCGTCAATTGTCAGAACGACAGCCGAGGAAGCTCCAGTGAAACGCTTATCACACTGAAGCAAGGCATCCGGACCACTCGTGGTCCAGATGTGTGTGGGGCGCACGCTGCAGCTTCCCTGCCGGAGGCGCCCGAGGCCGGCGCAGATTGATCAGGGAAACCGAGGCTAAGCGACAAGGTTGACAAAGCCATGCAGTTGAAAAAGTGAATGCCGGACCACCGCCATTTACCATAGGGCACGAAAAGTTACCATGAGTTTCACTTCGTGAACGCGGGTTACGCGCATGCATATGGACACTCGCCAACATGCACAGAGAGCACCACGTCGTCGAAATACAAACGGAAAGGGTGCGAATGCGGTTGCGGATGCTACATTGATCTCGACGGTGCACGGCCTGGAGCGCTATAACGTAAAATGATTCAAAACTGTTTTGAATTCCAATTTCTTCAATCAGCCTCCACGATTGGTCAAAACATTTTCGGGCCACTCGCAACTTCGCCTGTCTGTCACGCGACCCTCACGAAAACCACGATAGCTCTCCATCTGATATAACGTGCACACACTGATTATGCATGATTAAACCGCACAAAAGAAAAATAATCGTTCCTGAATCGACGCCTTTTCACCATTAGTCCTCTGCTACTGGTCCAATGTTTTCTGGCTACGCCCACTTCGCCTGTCTGTCACGCGACCTCACAAAATCGCGAAAACTCATCACGTCAAAGTGAGGTGTACGCGAAAAAAAAAAAGCATTAATATGCCGGAACAATACGCCGAGCAGCCATCGCAGACACACAGACCTCCAATAATGCAGCGCTTTGTTTCCATACAGACAACGCGCGTTAGTCTGGCGCCATATCGCAGCCATCATCACCGCACAGCCTGTCTTGCACGGCATTGCGCTTTTCTTCTCACGATTTTCGTTCACCAAAGACCAGTCCCCACGACCACCCTTAGGTCGTGGGGAAATCGTTCCCACCAGTGTCAGCGGCGACAAACTCAAGGCAGAGTCACATCGAGCCTTACTCGTACCCGCTCACCATCGCCCCTTGCAAGAGCAGTGATCCCCGTCACACACACTAGTACCGCCGATTGGCAG